>NW_020664589.1:1919005-1923107 GCF_002925995.2 Terrapene triunguis
CCTCTACACTCCCAGGTCTGGATTGCATCCCAAGCCCCATAACAATATCCCTCCTATATTTATTTTTATTCCTTGCTAATGATCTAATTTCCCATGCAAGAGCCAACTCTTCAGCTGCTGTAAATCAGCACCGCTCCATTCATGCCCAGCTGAGGATCTTCTTTTTTTTTTTAAATTGCACTAACTTCTTGGCCTCAGTGGGGAAAAAAGTCCTTGTATCAGAGCTGGATACTGCTGCACAGCAGAGGGGATGTCCGCCTCTTGCATAGTGCCTTAAAGGGCAATTTTTTTAAAAAAATAGGGTTAGGGAAATGCACTGGATTGAAGAATCCAAGGATCTGAATGTGGAGGATGCTTGGAGTTAGTTTCTGAAACTTTTACTTAAAGTATCTGAAGCCTGCATCCCAAGCAAGGGGGAAAATATGATAGGGAAGTGTCGAAGACCAAGCTGGACGAGCAAGCATCTCAAACAGGTTATTAAGAGAAAGCAGAAAGCCTACAAGGAATGGAAGATGGAAGGGCTCAGCAAGGAAGGCTACCTCTTGGAGGTCAGAAAGTGTAGGGAACTGCCAAAGCCAAGCAGAGTTGGCCCTTGCAAAGGAAATTAAAACCAACTGTAAAGGGTTGTATAGGTATATAACTAAAAAGAAAACAAGGAAAGAAAAAGTGGGACTGCTAAGCACTGAGGATGGGTTGGAGATTGAAGATAATTTAGGCACGGCCCAACACCTGAATGAATACTTTGCATCAGTTTTTAATAAAGATAATGAGGAGCTTAGGGGTAGTGGCAGGGTGGCCAATGAAAATGAGGATATGGAAGTAGAAATTACCACATCAGAGGTGGAAGTCAAGCTCAAACAGTTTAAATGGGATTGAAAGCAAGTGGCCTGGATATTCTCTATCCAAGAATAATAAAGGAACTGGCACATGAAATTGCAAGCCCAATAGCAAGGTTTTGTAATGAATCTGTAAACTCGGGGTTCATATTGTATGACTGGAGAATTGCTAATATAGTCCCTATTTTTAAGAAAGGGGGGAAAGTGATCTGGGAAACTATAGACCAGTTGGTCTGACTGTATTGTATGTAAAGTCTTAGAATAAATTTTGAAAGACAAAGGAGTTAAGGACATAGAGGTAAATGGTAATTCGGAAAAATACAACATGGTTTTACAAAAGGTAGATCATGCCAGACCAATCTGATCTCCTTCTTTGAGAAGATAACTGATGTTTTTAGACAAAGGAAATGCAGTAGATCTAATCTACCTGGATTTCAGGAAGGCATTTGATACAGTTCCACATGGGAAATTATTAGTTAAATTGGAGAAGATGTGGATTAATATGACAATTAAAAGGTGGATAAGGAACCAGTTAAAGGGGAGACTACAATGGGTCAGATTGAAAGGTGAACTGTAAGGGTGAAGGGAGGTTATTGGTGGAGTTCCTTAGGGATTGGTCTTGGGACCAATCTTATTTGCTATTTTTATTAATGACCTTGGCACAAAAAGTAGGAGTGTGCTAAGGAAGTTGCAGATGACACAAAGACGGGAGGTATTGCCAATACGGAAGAAGACTGGAATATCATATAAGTGTATATGGATGACCTTGAAAACTGGAGTAATAAAAGTGGGATGAAATCTAATATTACAAAGTGCGAGGTTATGCACTTAGGGACTTACAACAAGAATTTTTCTATAAATTGGGGACATATCAGTTGCAAGCGACAGAGGAGGAGAAAGGCCGAGGTGTACTGGTTGATCACAGGATGACTATGAGCTGCCAATGTGATGTGGCTATGAAAAAAGCTAATGAGCTCCTAGGATGCATCAGGTGAGGCAGTGTTAGTACCATTATATAAGGCACTGGTGAGATCTCATCTGGAATACTGTGTGCAATTCTGGTCTCACATGTTTAAGAAAGATGAATTTAAACTGGAACAGGTGCAGAGAAGGGCTTCTAGGTGATCCAAGGAATGGAAAACCTATCTTATGAGAGGAGACTCAAGGAGCTTGGCTTGTTTAGGCTAACCAAATTAAGGCTGATGGGAAATATGATTGCTTTCTGTAAATACATCAGAGGAATAAATACCAGGGAGGGAGAGGAGTTATTTAAGTTAAGCGCCAATACTGACACAAGATCAAATGGATATATAATTTAGGCTTCAAATTAGATGAATGTTTCTACCCATCAGAGGAGTGAAGTTCTGGAACAGCCTCCCAAGAGGAGCAGAGGGAGCAAAAAAACCTAAGTGGCTTCAAGACTGAGCTTGATAAGTTTATGGAGGGGATGGTATGATGAGACTGCCTACAATGGCCTGTAGCCGATCTGCAACTGTTAGCAGCAAATATCTCCAATGACTGATGATGGAACACTATATGGGGAGGGCTCTGAGTTACTTAAAAGAATTCTTTCCCAGGTGTTTGACTGGTGGGTCTTGCCTACAAGCTCAGGGTCTAACTGATGGCCATATTTGGGGTCAGGAAGGAATTTCCCACCCGGGTCAGATTGGCAGAGACCCTGGGTTTTTTTTCACCTTCCTCGGCAGCATGGGGCATGGTCACTTGCAGGTTTAAACTAGAGTAAATGGTGAATTATCTAACTTGAAATTTTTAAATCATGATTAAAGGACATCAGTAACTCAGCCAGAGGTTAGGAGTCTATTTCAGAAGTGGGTGAGTGAGGTTCTGTGGCCTGCAATGAGGAGAAAATCAGATTAGATGATCATGACGGTCCCTTCTGGCCTTAAAGTCTCTGAGTTTATGAATCTATATTCAGACCTCCCTTACATAGAATAATCAACACATTAGGTTCACCTGCTAACGCCCCTATACTGCATTGTTTAGGGTTTTCTCTGGGCCCAAGGGGTTTTAAAGAGGTCCTCTCTATTCAGTAACGCAATTCCTAACTGCCTCTGAATGACAGAACATGGGCTTCTGAAGCACCCTCTTTCCCAAACTTCCTTTCTGGGAAGTCAAGCCACTTAAAGTCCCAGTTCCCAATAACACACTTATAACTAAGAAAACTATTAGATTTCTTCCTAAAACGTTTTTTAAAGGGTGCTGCATTTTAAAATGACATTCGAATGGTCATGGTGATCTGGAGAAAGAGCTTTTCAGTGAGATCCTTGGTACTTAAAACACAATCATTTTGTTTTTTACTAGTATGAGGCTAAATGAAGATCATTTGGTTTCCTTGTTATGATCTGATCCAAAACAACATAGCTCGATAAATGACAAGTGCCAAGGTGTGATGCTCTGTACCTCGGGGGAACACCCAGCACCCCCATGTTCATCCTTGTAAAATGATTGTGTGGTATCCAATGCAAAGTTTGTCATGTCGGGTATCTTCGGAAGGCTCGTGATCCACTGAGCATTGTTGTTATAGTGATGTTATAGTAATGTTATGTTATAGGTTATAATTTTATGTATGTAGTTATGAGGCTGAAAATGTGTCCTCATGGCTTAAAATAAGCCCAGGCAAAAACTCTCCAAGAGCAGAGGGGCAGTTCACACCTCATCAGGGCAGGTATGGGACAAACCCAGCCCAGCCTCACAGGAACAAAGGACGCTGGCCTAGGCAGCAACAAAATAATCTGTTAGACTCTCAAGGGAATCACCCCCCTTCCCTTGGTCAGTTTGGGACTATGATGAGGTAATGCTCACCTGACTTTGAAGGGGGGGGGCAAAGCCAAGAGGGAAGAAAGGACATGACAAAAGGGAGAGACGTTTGCCATGCTCTCTCTCTCTCTTCCACCTACATCTACAGACACCACCACCAAGCGACTGAAGCGCTGCTCAAAGGGGAGAACCTGGCTGAAGAGCAACCAGCCAGCCTGGGGTGAGAAGCATCTAAGTTTGTTAGGGCATTGAAAGTATTAAGATCAGCTTAGAATGCGTTTTGCTTCTATTTCATTTGACCAAATCTGATTTGTTATGCTTTGACTTATAATCACTTAAAATCTATCTTTGTAGTTAATAAATCTGTTTGTTTATTCTACCTGAAGCAGTGCGTTTGGTTTGAAGTATGTCAGAGACTCGCCTTGGGATAACAAGCCTGGTACATATGAATTTATTTGTTAAATTGATGAACTCATATAAGCTTGCAG
>NW_020664589.1:1928107-2058300 GCF_002925995.2 Terrapene triunguis
GACCCCAGTTTGAGAAACACTGCCGTAGAACTATATGCCTCTTACATGCTATAGGGTTTTTAGGACTAATTTCTACTGAACGTCATTCAATTTCTATAGAAACTTATTGTTTTCATCCTTATGAGATTCCATAGGTTGGTTAAAAATCTCTACTGAATGAATCCCACTCGCTCTCAACTCCTATAGGGTTTTTTAAAGCGCGATCTCTATAGAACCTTATGCGAGCAGTCTGATTCTGAAGGTGATTTGGAAGGGTGACCCTGCAGGACCTCAGTCCCAAGGGGAAGCTGGGACTGAAAGGGTTAAGTTGCTCCCAAGTGCGGGTGTATCGAAATAGTTTTGCCTTTTTGACAGCAATGCTTGGAGAGTTCTTCTTTTCTCACCTACCTGCCACGTGTAGCTGTTTCTATTTACCTGTGAGACTTCCTCTTTGTATGCAGAAAAGCAAACAGGCTCAATCCTGGAACATGCTCTCTGTTCCCACTAAAGTCATTCTTTTCTCACTTACACCATTTTAACAGCAGGATCGCTCCATTTGCCTTCCATGGAATTGCTCCCGATTTACGTTGAGATAAGTGAGATCAGAATCAGGCCCGACGGGAGCTGAAGTCTGGTGTGCTGAGATTTTCAGGAGTGCTCCAGAGAGGTAAGAGCCCAAATCCCATTGAAAATGGAGGCGATTTGGGTGCCTAGCACCCTTAGATTCCATTAAAAATCCCAAGAAGTGCTCAGCACCACATATAAGAACATAAGAACAGCCATACTGAGTCAGACCAAAAGTCCATCTAGCCCCGTATCCTGTCTTCCGACAGTGGCCAATGCCAGGTGCCCCAGAGGGAATGAACAGAACAGGTAATCATCAAGTGATTCATCCCCTGTCGCCCATTCCCAGCTTCTGGCAAACAGAGGCCAGGGACACCATCCCTGCCCATCCTGGTTAATAGCCATTGATGGACCAATCCTCCTTGAATTTATCTAGTTTTTTGGGGGGGCCCTGAGTGAAAGAGGAAAACATTTACTGTAAGTGATTGCATGAGGGGAAAGGCAAGCTGGACTGGAAATAAGATCACATTTTCATTTAATCAAGAATCATTCAGCAATTCCTTTTTGGCCCCCATTTGGTTTGTTCTCGCTTATTAGGATGTAATCAGAGCTGTTATATCCGCTCCCCTCTCTTTATTTTTTGGAAGTGGTTGGCTGAATGTATGGGTAGATTTTACTGCATTAGGGGAAACATATCTGACACATTCAAAGCCCATCTGGATGTAGTTTAAGGCATTGTCTTACACACAGCAATACTAGCATGACACCTCTGGACACAGATAAGGGGAATGGCTTATTGAAAATGACTGAGCACAGGGAACAGAGATTTGGAGTACAAGCCCAGTCCAAAGGCGCATTTAGCATTCCCAAGTGAGAACATGTAAACTTACAACATCATCAGATGGCAATTAAGGAAGGATGAACCTCAGAAGGTTGAAATTTGGTTTGAATTAGCATAAAATTGAACTACTCTCGTAGTGTAGACATACCCTTAGGTTTTAAATAGCGATGGGGAGAAGCTACATTAGGATCTTGATTTGGATTGTGAGTTCTGTGGGTCAGTGGTTTTGATTCAGCTCATTTTAAAGAGAGGGATTGCTGACAAAATGCAGATTGGCATCTGGGTTCAGATATTTATTTCCTCCCTGCCTTCAAGTTATGGATGATTTGAATCCAGCTTTTGGTTTGTGCCCTTTCTGTGACCCTTGTGAGAACTTTCTGAGCTTTTTGTTTCAGCAGAATTCAGCTGGAAGATTTATGAGAATTAGAAGTTGTTGATGGCTGCATCCACTGTTTTCACGACAATCCTGAACTTTTGCTTCTGCTTCAAATCCCAGTTGAAGCCAAGAATTTCAGGGTGTGAGAGAGATAGGATGATTAATGACTTTTTTGAGCCTTAGAAAATGTGTGCTTCAGGTTGTTTTTGAGTTTTACACAAAGGGTACGTGTGGACACCGGAGATTATTTGATCCCAAATGGTTCACCAAGATGGATCCAAGCCTCATAACGTGGATATAGATCTGGATTTCAAACCTCAACATTTGTGTTCCTATTTAGCCTGAAGGACATAAATCCACACTGTGTAGAGGTCAAAGCATAGGGGTTTATTACACACAGCGCTGGCGGAGTGTCACCTGGCTTTTTAGGCTCAGAGACACTGTCAATCAATTGATTACAATGAAATATATAGATTTTCCATGGGCGGGGAAAAGTGACGGGGTAGGCAGTTTCACACCCCAGGATAGGTTTTGCAGCAAGACAAGATAGCACATTAGCCAATGGTTAAAAGGTTACATAATGTCTCCGCCCATGGTCTCAAATTAGCAAGTTAACATTTAATTAATACTTTGATAAAATGTTATTAGTATAAAATATATATGTTGAATTCTGATTTGGGGTCCATAGGAATGGAGCAACTTCTTTGATTGTTCAACAGGTACCTTCCTAGGGGTTAAAGCAAAGAAACAGTGAAAGAATATGGTAATACAGATTGTCTCCTTTATGCCTTAAGGCAGGGCATTGGTCCCTGGGAAGGGAGGTGGAAGGATGCCATATCATTATACTGACATGTGCCAATTTTTCATAAACTCAAGGTTGGATCTGTGGGAAGACTGTTTTCCCTTCAGGAGAAACACAATAGGAACAGGGATTCTTTGTTCAATTTGAAACATTGGATGAAACAATTATTCAGTTATTGCCTTAACATCTGGCATTTCTACTGACCAAGCATATCTTAGCAAAGGCAGTGTTATTCTGTTTACCCCAGCTTTCTCTTAGCTATTAGCTAGGCCTCTGGTCTCCAGACCAAACTCTGGACTTTGGGTCTGGAAAAGAGCTGGCATAATTCATATACCAGGTTGTTATATAACATGCACGTGGATTTTAACCCTTCATAGCCCATTATAAAAATAGGAACCGCTTGCAAAATTTGAATTCATATTACAGGTTGACCTGTCTGTCCAGCCATCTGTGATGCAGTGTATACCCCACACTAGCAAAGAAAGAGTTAACTGGAGCCAGGGAACAATTAGTGCCCCTGTTGCTCCTGGAGGGTGGGGCCAGGCCTAGTGTAAATTTAGGCACAGCTGGGGAGGGGCTGGGTGACTGAATTAAGGATGAGTTGCAGCTGAAAGGAGCAAGGAAACCAATAAAGGAAAGTTATAGGGCAGTAGAAGGGAGCCTAGAGGGATATGAGCCCTTGGGAGTCTCGCTCAAGAAGAGAGCTCTGTCAAAAGACCAGCAAAGATCCTAGGAAGCAAGAGGCGTGAAGTAAAGTTAGCTCCTGTGGTGAGCCTGGACAAAAGGGCAAAGCCTCAGGCAGGCAGCCCAAGATTTGGGTTTCTGGCAGAAAACATGGGGAGAGGCAGACAGGAGCTGTGCCTCCAGGGAGCGAAAGCCTTGGTAGATACTGCTTGGTACAGGAGCTGGAAAGAACTCTGCAGAGCTTGGGAAAGGGTGCAGAGTCTGGAGGAGGGAGTATGGAAGGGGCTGGGGAAAAGGGCCTAAAGACAGTCTGATTTGGGAAGTAGTCCAGGGAGGCTGCATTGACTCTGAGGGACAGACCTTAGCTGCTTGCTACAGGGTTCTTGGGCTGGAACCCAGTCTAGAGGGAGGGCCTAGGTTCCCTTACTGGCAACTGAGAGAGGTGGCATGAAAGCTTCCTGATATAAAAGGTGTAAGGACCATTGACCATTGGGCTGGTGTAAGGACAATGGACTACAATTTAGTGGGATTCTGTTACACCAGATGGGGTGAGAATGAACGTGACCTGACTGGAGGCCATGTGATGAGAAGACACAGACCACTGCAGGGCCAAAGCAGCTGTTGGCAGTGGGTGCCAGAGGAGAAGCCTGCTGTATCAGACCCAGCAAGAAGGGGGTGTGCTAGCCAGTGAGTCATTCTTCTATACCCTTCATCTACTTGATCTAGTTAACCTGTCTAGTGCCCAAGCTACTGTACTATCCTTTCAAATCCTACACCTCCACACTAAAGTTCAATGAAGTTTGAATCCAGGCCTATAGTTTAGACCACGTCTCCAGGTCTTCTTCCAATTTTATTTGCTCAGGAGAATATTTTCTAGTAATCAGAAGTCCAGAACAATAGAGTATTTTAAATGCACTGTTGAAACCATGTTTCTGAGCTCATGTTCTCCCTTTCCATCTGATTACAACTTTCTTTCTCTTGCCTAGAGACGTGTCTTGAGTTTCAATTGACTAAAAAACCAGTTGTCTGAAACAAAAAACGTAATTAATGAAATAACAGCCCCTTTAATTTGAAATGAATTATTTTACAATAATTAAATGACATGGGCCACATCATATCTGAGAGCCAATCAGAAGCACAAAAGCACGTTCTATAAAATTCCTAGTCAAGCACCAAACTAATGTAATTAGCTCAGCTGTGTGTTTTGTCACTGTCTTCCTGCTAGATCAACGGCGTGAGCAGATGGGCCAGCAACTAATTTAATTGAATGGAATCATTTACTTCTCTCAGAACTAGGCCATGCTAATTTCTGCTAAAAACAGGACTCACGAGAAATATGGTAGCTTTTCTCTTTCAGTTTTTCTATTCCTAAATGCTGCAGGATCCTTTTAAATGTTAAAGAACATCCAACCAACAGATCTTCATAAATTCTGCTGCTCGGTGGGGTTTGAAATCCTAACAAATTGTTTCCACTCTAATCGAAGTTTGCCAGGATTGTCCTGGATAGAACAAATCAAGGCCAGATCAGCGGCTGTAGATCAGAGTAGCTCCACTGCCTTCAAGTGTGACATACAGGTGGAAGAGAATCTACTGAGACGTATCAGAGGGGTAGCCGTGTTAGTCTGGAGCTGTAAAAAGCGACAAAGAGTCCTGTGGCACCTCTTTGTCGCTTTCTACTGAGAAGATTACTCAATAGTTCTCTTCTGTGATGGAATTGAATAGGTGCCAGTCTCTCTCCTGTCATTTGTGTTACTTCTGATGCATGATTAATCCCTACGTGGGATGAGCTTTGCAACCGGAAGGGAGAGGCAACGCGGGGTTTGACTACAAGTTTGATGCTTTGTCTGGATGGCACATGCACAGTTTCGCTCTTAGGTGTTAGCCGTGAGTTTCTTTGAGGAAGCTTGTATTGGGGAAACTGAACAGATCACAAAGCAGGGTGCTCACTGCTGCCTATGCACTTGTGTCTGTGAAGTCTTTGTTGTTTCAGCCAGCACTTGACACTTTCTCTTCAGAAGTTGCTAAGTGTGGGACTAAAATTAACCCAAATCAGCTATTTAAAAAAACAACAACAATCAGGATTGAAGCTGGGTGAAATTTTTCAGATGAATAGATTATTTGCTGATAAATGCAGTTTCAGGGCAACAAAATCATTTGGAATTCAGCCAATAGTTTCAGTGAAAAACATTAAAACTTTTCATTTAAAAATGTTTTGTTATCAAATTTAGCTAGATGTATTTATTTTTTTTAAAAAGGGGTATTCCAAGTGCTGACATGTGGCCAGCATTCCCTTTGAACAAAAAGAATAGGGACTCTTTGGGACTTTTTTCATTGATTCCAGTGGAGTTATTTCTGATTTATTTATACTGGAAGCAATGTAAGAACGAAGCCCATCAATTTCTGTGGGACAGCAACTGGATGCAGAATTTTTCTGCAGTGGAGACCTCTAGATTGCATGTAGGTTTCCTTTGCAATAAACTTATTAGGCCATATAATTCCATCCAGTTTTTCAGCAGAACTCATCAGGGAGGTCAAACATATAAATGGAAGTTATATAGAATAAGGTAGGAATGTGCAGAGTATCTTTTCGGGACTCTGACTGAAGGACAAAGAAAACTCTGCTGATGAAATGGTGGAGCCTGTGAATGAATTAAGGAGGGGGTACAGAGACAAGGTGGGTGAGGTGATATCTTTTATTTCCATTAGTGAAAGAAACAAGCTTTCAAGCTTACACAGAGCTCTCCTTCAGGTCTGGGAAACTAGCTCAGAGTGTCACTGCTAAATACAAGGTGGACTAGATTGTTTGGTATAAGTTATTACCACATGTTTGAAGGGATCATTCAAGGTGAAGTGGCGTGTTAATACTCCTCCAGTCATGGGGAGGAAAAGAAGATGGGGAAGCAGCTGGTTGAAGCGGGTAGTGCATTACAGATTGATGTAATAAACCATAAATCAAGTGTCTCTATTCAGTCCATGATTTTTAGTGTCTAGGTAAGTTATTAATTTAAGCTCTCAGGAAACCTGCACAACACTTCCAAAAGATGCGCCTTTGAAGATGAGGACTGAGAGGTCAGATGTAGAGTGATCACTTTGTGAATTTCTCATAAACTCCCTGTAGAATCATAGAATATCAGGGTTGGAAGGGACCTCAGGAGGTCATCTAGTCCAACCCCCTGCTCAAAGCAGGACCAATCCCCAGATAGATTTTTGCCCCAAATCCCTAAATGGCCCCCTCAAGGATTGAACTCACAACTCTGGGTTTAGCAGGCTAATGCTCAAATCACTGAGCCATCCCTCCCCCTGTAACTTGTGTCATTTTAAACAGAACTGGACAAAGCCCTACAGACAATACTTCTTCCCATTTCTAGATCACATCTCAGCTAAGGGTCTGGGAGGACATGGAGCACGAAGACATGAAGTGACTTGCTGAAGGTCATTCAGTGAGGGAGCTGGGAACAGAGCCTCTGAGCCCTAGTTCACGGGCCGCTGGGCTAATCATTGTGCCACATTCCCTCTCACTAAAAGAATCAGTGTGGTCGTGTGTCTAGGGTGCTGGACTGAAAGGAGCTGTAGGCCCAGACCCACAAAGGGATTTAGGCAGCACCATGATCCACAGAGCCCCCATTAGCTGGCACCTAAACTCACTCCGCACCTAAATTTTTGTTGTAAGAGTACCCCCTGGCTAAGTTTCTGCCTCTGGGTGCACACATGGCTGATTCACTCTAGGTGCCCAAACACTGAAGCCTCAGTGTGATCCTCAAACATGCTGAAGATATGTTCCATTGTCTATTTGCCTGTGGGGCCCAATCTGGCACTGGCATTACTGAGAGCATGACTACCAAATTAGGGTCCATTCAAAATCCAACTGGTGTTGATGCCACCCCCTGAGTCTCGCAAGCCCAAGTCAGCTGACCCGAGCCAGCCATAGGTGTTCGTTTGTTCTGTAGATGTCCCCTCAATGGACATAGCCCACACAGGAGAGTAAGGGAGCCTTGTTCCCCTATACAGGTGTAGAGTGCAAGGGATGATCTTACTCAATATTTGCATGCCAGAAGACTGCCAAATTCCAGCCTCCAGCCTGCCCCATGCTTTTGCTGAGCATGGCAGAGATCTGCTTAGCAGCAGGGGGAATCAGCGGTCTGTGCTTTAGTTATCAAGGGGCAGGGCAAGCAAACACACACACCAGAATTAGACACAGCAGGCAGTATCATCTCTGAGACATCCTCAGAGGCAATGTGGGTTAAGCAAAGTACCAGCCACTCAGAATGCTACAGGGAAGGGGGTTAGATAAGTACCTTGATATTGTGCAATCGAGCCAGATCCAATGCCGTTTGAGGTCAATGCAGAAAACTCCCATTGGCGACAATGGGCATTGTATCAGGTCTGTAGAGAAGATCTGGATTGTAGTCCTGGCTCTGCCATTGGATTTAGTGTGTGACAGTCCTTTATCTGTTCTGTACCTCCATTTCCCTGTTTGCACAACTGGGATAATGCTAAGCTACATACACTAGCTCAGTGTTGTCGGGCGGGTTATTCAGCGAATAATCACACAGCTTTTTGAACAAGCAAAGTAGTAAGTGCGAGCACCATTCCAGTATACTGGTGATAACAATAAATCACTGGAGTTTGGTTTCCAAGAGCAGTTTTTGTTGTCACCTAGACCCTGCAATGGAATTACAGCCTTATTATGCACAGCTGGCACGACATTGCTCTCTCTACAAATTCAAGGATCCGTGACAGATGATAATACAAAACCTCAGATCAATAACAGTAAATCAGACTACCCAGCTCGATGATGATGTTGTTTTAAAAAGGGACCAATGGCTTTTATTAAATCAAGAAACTGAGATAGCTTAAAAATATCTAAGAAACTGAAAGCAGGATACATCACCACTCCTGTGACTTGAGTGGCAGCTGGTGGTGGTTTTGTGATAGGCGGGGGGGAATCTTCACTGAATTTCTGACCTTTTGAAATGTTAGGTACGCTTGGGTTTCGCACGTGTGTGTATGTTTGGGTGCAAAATTTACTAAATGTCAGGCTTTTGGCCTTTCTTATTGTCCTGTAGCTCTGCCACCTTTTGTGCGCTGGGTGACGGTTCATGGACTTAACCTCCATGAATTTATCCAGTTCTCTTTTAAACGCTGTTATAGTCCTGGCCTTCACAACCTCCTCAGGCAAGGAGTTCCACAAGTTGACTGTGTGCTGTGTGAAGAAGAACTTCCTTTTATTTGTTTTAAACCTGCTGCCCATTAATTTCAGTTGGTGGCCGCTAGTTCTCATATTATGGGAACAAGTAAATAACTTTTCCTTATTCACTTTCTCCACACCACTCATGATTTTATATATCTCTATCATATCCACCCTTAGTCTCCTCTTTTCCAAGCTGAAAAGTCCCAGCCTCTTTAATCTCTCCTCATATGGGACCCGATCCAAACCCCTAATCATTTTAGTTGCCCTTTTCTGAACCTTTTCTAATGCCAGTATATCTTTTTTGAGCTGAGGAGACCACATCTGTACGCAGTATTCAAGATGTGGGCATACCATGGATTCATATAAGGGCAATAAGATATTCTCTGTCTTATTCTCTATCCCATTTTTAATGATTCCTAACATCCTGTTTGCTTTTTTGACTGCCGCTGCACACTGCGTGGACGTCTTCAGAGAACTATCCACAATGACTCCAAGATCTCTTTCCTGATCAGTTGTAGCTAAATTATATTGTATGTATAGTTGGAGTTATTTTTTTCCAGTGTGCATTACTTTACATTTATCCACATTAAATTTCATTTGCCATTTTGTTGCCCAATCACTTAGTTTTGTGAGATCTTTTTGAAATTCTTCACAGGCTGTTTTGGTCTTAACTGTCTTGAGCAGTTTAGTATCGTCTACAAACTTTGCCACCTCACTGTTTACCCCTTTCTCCAGATCATTTATTAATAAGTTGAATAGGATTGGTCCTAGGACAGACCCTTGGGGAACACCACTAGTTACCCCTCTCCATTCAGAAAATTTACCATTTATTCCTACCCTTTGTTCCCTGTCTTTTAACCAGTTCTCAATCCATGAAAGGATCTTCCCTCTTATCCCATGACAACTTAATTTACGTAAGAGCCTTTGGTGAGGGACCTTGTCAAAGACTTTCTGGAAATCTAAGTACACTATGTCCACTGGGTCCCCCTTGTCCACATGTTTGTTGACCCCTTCAAAGAACTCTAATAGGTTAGTAAGACACGATTTCCCTTTACAGAAACCATGTTGACTTTTGCCCAACAATTTATGTTCTTCTATGTGTCTGACAATTTTATTCTTTACTATTGTTTCAACTAATTTGCCCAGTACTGACGTTAGACTTACTGGTCTGTAATTGCCGGGATCACCTCTAGAGCCCTTTTTAAATATTGGCATTACATTAGCTATCTTCCAGTCATTGGGTACAGAAGCTGATTTAAAGGACAGGTTACAAACCATAGTTAATAGTTCTGCAATTTCACATTTGAGTTCTTTCAGAACTCTTGGGTGAATGCCATCTGGTCCCGGTGACTTGTTACTGTTAAGTTTATCAATTAATTCCAAAACCTCCTCTAATGACACTTCAATCTGTGACTATTTCTCAGATTTGTCACCTACAAAAGCCGGCTCAGGTTTGGGAATCTCCCTAACATCCTCAGCCGTGAAGACTGAAGCAAAGAATTCATTTAGTTTCTCCACAATGACTTTATCATCTTTAAGTGCTCCCTTTTTATCTCGATTGTCCAGGGGCCCCACTGGTTGTTTAGCAGGCTTCCTGCTTCTGATGTACTTAAAAACATTTTGTTATTACCTTTTGAGTTTTTGTCTAGCTGTTCTTCAAACTCCTTTTTGGCTTTTCTTATTACATTTTTACACTTAATTTGGCAGTGGTTATGCTCCTTTCTATTTACCTCACTAGGATTTGACCTCCACTTTTTAAAAGATGCCTTTTTATCTCTCACTGCTTCTTTTACATGGTTGTTAAGTCACAGTGGCTCTTTTTTAGTTTTTTTACTGTGTTTTTTTAATTTGGGGTATATATTTAAGTTGGGTCCCTATTATGGTGTCTGTGAAAAGGGTCCATGCAGTGTGCAGGGATTTCACTAGTCACTGTACCTTTTAATTTCTGTTTAACTAACCCCCTCATTTTTGCATAGTTCCCCTTTCTGAAATTAAATGCCATAGAGTTGGGCTGCTGAGGTGTTCTTCCCACCACAGGAATGTTAAATGTTATTATATTATGGTCACTATTTCCAAGCGGTCCTGTTATAATTACCTCTTGGACCAGATCCTGTGCCCCACTCAGGTCTAAATCAAGAATTGCCTCTCCCCTTGTGGGTTCCTGTACCAGCTGCTCCAAGAAGCAGTCATGTAAAGTATCAAGAAATTTTGTCTCTGCATTTCGTCCTGAGGTGACATGTACCCAGTCAATATGGGGATAATTGAAATCCCCCACTATTATTGAGTTCTTTATTTTGATAGCCTCTCTAATCTCCCTTAGCATGTCATAGTCAGTATCACTGTTCTGGTCAGGTGGTCGATAATAGATCCCTATGTTATAGTCTTATTAGAGCATGGAATTCGAATCTCTATGGATAGTATGGAACATGTGGATTCATTTAAGATTTTTACTCCCTGTGAGCCAGCTGGCATGCTAATGAGTTCATTTCTAGTGAATCTCTGTTTCTGTGCTTTAATAAGTACAGTAATTACAGAATCCAGCCTGAGACAGATGATGATAACTCAAGAAACAGAGATGGATGATAGTAATCAAGGAACTGGATCAATATTATTAAATGAAGAAACCAAGAAAAACCTGTTTCTCTACGCTTGCTTCTCCCCTACCCCATCCTTACTGTAGTGCTTCCAGAAGCAAATGAGTTTCCTTTGGTAGAAGAGGAGGGTGGTCTCTGAATTCCAAGTTGACAGATGGATGCAATCAGACATGAACACAGGAAGGAAGGAAGGCAGACAGACACTAACATAGACGCAGAGTGACGCATGCAGGCAGAGGTAACGAGGAGATGGAGATGTATTTGTTGCCATCATAAGGCCATACTTCCAATATGAGCTGCTTATTGTGCAGCCACAAACTATGGGTACTTATTGTCACGCTGTCTGGCATTCACAGCTGTGAGTCACTTCAATCGCAGGTCAGACTGTCTGAAACAGGACAGAGCCCCACCCCCCACCCCCAGCTGGTGAAACATTCTATAATCAGATTTCACCAAGCCAGTAACAGATGTGAACTCCTGGATCAATACATGAATCTTACCATGGAGTCACGGACAGCCCCCTTAGGCTCTTCAGCCTATCTTACCACCCAGATAACTGGACTTTGTGATACTGGTCTCCATAGCAACCGTCACCTTCCATTAGGTCACTCCCAACCCCACAGGGTTGGTCACTTACCCCAGGTCAATGGATACTCTTGATCTCACACCAAAGACAATGCTGGCAGCCAATGTCTCTAGTAAACTAACTAAAGGTTTATTAGCTAAGAAAAATAAATGGGTTATTGAGAGGTTAAAGCGGGTAAAATACATTAACAGGTGAGTCTAGGTTTGTAAGTCCAAAATGATAGCAGACGTAGTAATCTGTTAGTTTTCCACAAGTCTCTCAGGGTTACTCAGAATAACTTTGGGGATCTCTGTCTTGCCTCTGGAATGCTTCCCTGTGAGTGTCCAAATAGGTCAGAGATACAGGATCATTCCCTGGAAAGCAATCTGGCAACTGTTTTCATTCACAGCATTGGCCTCTCCTCTGTTGACTAAATGCATATTGATTCTGTGAATTTCCATGGTCGAACACAATGACCCATGCTTTGAAGTTAGCAACATTCTTCATTTTAGAACATAAGAACATAAGAACGGCCGTACTGGGTCAGACTAAAGGTCCATCTAGCCCAGTATCCTGTCTACCGACAGTGGCCAATGCCAGGTGCCCCAGAGGGAGTGAACCTAACAGGTAATGATGAAGTGATCTCTCTCCTGCCATCCATCTCCACCCTCTGACAAACAGAGGCTAGGGACACCATTCCTTACCCATCCTGGCTAATAGCCATTCATGGACTTAACCTCCATGAATTTATCCAGTTCTCTTTTAAACGCTGTTATAGTCCTGGCCTTCACAACCTCCTCAGGCAAGGAGTTCCACAAGTTGACTGTGTGCTGTGTGAAGAAGAACTTCCTTTTATTTGTTTTAAACCTGCTGCCCATTAATTTCATTTGGTGGACCCTAGTTCTTGTATTATGGGAACAAGTACATAACTTTTCCTTATCTACTTTCTCCACATCACTCATGATTTTATATACCTCTATCATATCCCCCCTTAGTCTCCTCTTTTCCAAGCTGAAAAGTCCTAGCTTCTTTAACCTCTGTTCATATGGGACCCATTCCAAACCCCTAATCATTTTAGTTGCCCTTCTCTGAACCTTTTCTAATGCCAGTATTTTACATTTCCAAAGCTCCAGTTGTGTTGGATGGGTAAAAGTAATTACTGGGATACACGCTATGTAAATTGTAATAGCACACAACAATCCTTCATTAATTTTCATGAGGTTTACACATCAAGTAAATCCTCATCTTAATACTAAAACACACTTTTGATCTAGGGTCAGTTAAATCCAGGGATATACATAATGTAATGCGATAGCAATCAACAGGCTATAGATAGGCGAAAATGATACCTATTAACACATATGTGAGTTGGTCTATGCCTACTAGGACACTTAACATTTCTTTGATATGCACACACAAGTGAATTAGCCTATGGGTCTGATCTCTTGGCTTGTCAGCATCACACTTGTACCCATTATGCAAGCACCAAATCTCCTCATATGAAAACACAGCATCAGAATGTTTCTAACTTCTGGGGTCCCCATAGACTCCAGCATCATTCTTGACTTTCCCCTAAACTGGAGGTGGGGAGCAGGACCCGTGTAGGATCCATACACAAGTTTTATCTCAGCCAGGGACTGCCGTCAGCAGGGCAAGTTCTGTTGCAGTACCAGGGAGGCATAAAAGGCCTTGGTCTGACTTAGGGGCAGTCCCTTGGTATCACAAGCTCAAGAAAGTGGGATACTTTCTCACCTAGTTCTGTAAAATACTGTGGATCCGTAGACACAAGAGTGAACCTCCAGACTGAAAGATCTGTTTTCACAGCTGTGGCCATGCAGAAAATTGGGAGCCTCAAGTTTACATTTGGATTCAGTATTTGGGTGGGGGGGGGGTGGCTGGACTTTGCAAAGATATATAACGAATCTCCAGAGATACCTCATAAATTGGGCCATCCCACTGTACTCCAGAATGAGGGATTTGCTTTTCAGTTAATAGGGAGACATGGTTGAGGGGAAGGTCACTTGAGACACACATTGCCGTTGCTAGAGAGTTCTGGTGATGACTGTTTGTTGTAACGCTACAGGGGACATACGGAGTGTGTGTGTGTGTGTGTGTGTGTGTGTGTGTGTGAATTCCAAAGAGTGTTAAGCTAGCTCCTGAGGGGTTCTCAGTTGTCTTCTGACTAGTTCATCATGTTAAGGTGTGGCTGTTTATTATGAATCTGAAAGATGGTTAAATGATTAGGGTGCTACCATGGAACTTGGATGACCTCGGCTCTGAGCAGTCCTCTGCTTGTCGGCATCCAAATATTTGCATAGGAACAGAGTGCTTATTTAAAGGTTATCTCAATTTGAGACATCTCTCTGGCCAGAAAACTAGGAGCTCTCAGAAGTTCGGGTCAGTTTGTGGGAATCTCAGTTCCCCTTCTGTAAACACTTCCCTACCTCACAAGTGTTGGGGGACAAACCCATTAAAGATCAGAAATGCATAGATGCTGTGGTAATGGGGATAGCGGGGGTGGGGGATGTAGCTATCTTACACAGTTAGTCAGCTCCTTTTCTAAGTAGCAAGTGCTTCATGAAGAATTTTCATTATTCATAAATATTTGCCAAATAGTTTGGATGAATACAGTTGAACACCAGATGTTGTCCGCAAACCACTCACATCGGCTGTTTTCTACTAGTGATTTATGCACTGTGATTGGCCACCTAAGTCACATGGTACTGTCTTAGTTTCCCTGACTCGGATGAATGAAACACTTCAAACACAAGGATGACAAAAAGCGAATAATGAGTAATACATTTTCCAGTGTGAAATTCTGAATGAATAAATATTCATGCTAAAATTCTTGACTCTTCCAAGATTCATGGTGATATCCAGCCATCATCTGAATAATCTCAGATACTGAATAATATGATGCCAAAAATCAAAGCAAATGAAACTCAGTGCTTGAATTTCTAAAATATTTGTGGTTCAATTAGCTCCACTGAAAAGCTTTGGAGTATTGCAGGTGAAAACATGATTATTAAGATAGGGAGACAGCATCCAAACAAAGTCTCTCTATGCCAAGATTTACACGCATGGAAAACAACATGCAAACCTGACCTGATTTACGGCGTGTTTTGCATCTTTTAGCTGAAAATGGACAATGTTTTCCTGCAGCTCAGCTAAGTAAAGAACTTACAATAATAATGTTCACATACAATGTTAGTGGGTAGACATAGTTTCAGTGTGTGGGATTGTCAGGGCAACCCTCCAAATTCCCTTTCTGGCTCAGCTTTGTAAAGAAATGGTAGCTCTGTTAGACAGTGATTGCTTTCTGACTTGGTTCCAGTTATGCTGGGAATAGCACGCTCCTACAGAAACAAGTTGAACGCTAACTTCCCATGATGGAATCTCCTGTAACTGCCCATAATGTCATGCCCCAACATGAAAGGTGATGATGGGGAAGGAAATGAAAAATATTCATTGTCATTGAAGAGCAGGTTGTGGAAAAATGATGGGAAAAATGAGAAAGCAAGAACCAGCCTGGCTGTACTGCATTTTGTTCCTGTGTCTCATCCCTCAGGGGTTAGTGGCATGTTGGGAGACCCTTGTTTATTTTAGATGAAGGCAAAGCAGGAAAAGCTGAAATGGTTTGAATACAATGGTTTTGGGATATGATTTGATAAAGGTCTGGAGGCAATTAGAAAAAGCACTAGAGTGGTCTAACCTTCAGATCCTTTGTGTGTCCCTGATTCTGGGTTCAGCTGGGGAATGGTGCAACACCTTGGAGTAAATTCAAGCAGCCTCGTGGCTACAGTAATTTATGCCAGGCTTCCTACAGCCCCCATGAGTTGTTTTGGTAATTGAGGAGAGCCCAAGAGCAGACATTCCCGAGCTGCACACCTACACTGGGTGGGGCTGGTGAGTAGGTTGTGGGTGACAGAGCAGATACACCACCTGGGGAGGTGGAAGTCCCAGATGGCCAGATCCTCTGGTTTCTCTCTGGACTGCTGTGCTCGTTTGGATCTGATTAATGCAGAGGCCTGTGTACTGATTGCATTACTCTCCCATGTTTAATTCATTAACTCTCCCCCCGCCCATACACACAAGTTTAGTTTAAATGTTGCTGCTGCAGAATTTCCAGTCTTCTGCATCAGAATGTTGCAAGATCCAGGAATTGCACTAAGTCAGAAGTTAGCTCCATATGTTGTGGTTACATCACCATCTTCAGCTGGGAGACCCACACCATCATTTCCGGTTCCCAGCCTCCACAAACACAACCACTTTCCTGCTTGAAGATCATGCCAAGCCCTTGAAAAGGAAGGACAAAACGTATCCCTTCACATCAGTGCAGTTACATTGTTGACATATTGACCCATACTATTAATACATATCTTATCTGGGCAATTAAGGTTCATGCGGCTGGCACAGTATGGTACTCTTCTAGGAGGAAGTCACCTGGGAAATTCCTAAAGGTTAACTGCATACCATTTTGGACAGTGATACTCAGACCGAGGTTTGCGTGTCGCAAGTAGTTTTAATGGGTCTCCTGCGGCTCTTTGCAGCCCATGATATTAAAACACTGTGTAAATTAATTATTAACCGATCAGGGTGCTTTTAATATGTTATTAACCAATTATAGTTGATACAATAATACTTGGTCAGTCATTTTGCTGTGAGAATATATATAAATAGTAAACGAAGCAATGACTTCACACTACAGTGGCTCTTCTGGGTAATGTTGATCGCTAATTTGGTTCCTGAACCACTGAGGTCTGAGTATCATGGATTTAGGATAATAGAAAAGTAGGTCTGGAAGGGACCTCAAGAGGTCATCTAGTCCATCCTCCCCATGCTAAGGAAGGATTAAGTACACCTAGACCATCCCTCACAGATAGTTGTCTAACATGCTCTTAAAACCCCCCAATGATGGGATTCCACAACTTCCCAAGGTAACCTGTTCCAGTACTCAACCATCCTTGTAGTTAGAAAGCTTTTCTTAATATCTAACCTAAATCTCCCTTGCTTAAAAGTGAAGTGATTACATCTTGTCCTGTCCTTAATGGACCTAGAGAACAGATGATCACCATCCTCTTTCTAACAACCTTTTACATATTTGAAGACTGTTCAGTTCCCCGGCCACCACCCGTTGTCTCTTCTTTAGACTAAACATGCCCAATTTTTTCAATCTTTCCTCAGAGGTCAGGTTTTCTACATCTTTTATCACTGTTGTTGCTATCCTCTGGACCCTCTGTAATTTAGCCACACTTTCAAGTGCAGTGCCCAGAATTAGACCCAGTACTGCAACTGAGCCCTCACCCGTGCCAACCAGAGTGGACCTGTTACCTCCCATGCCTTACATACAACATTCTTGTTAATACATTCCAGGAGGACATTTGCCTTTTCAACAACACACTGATGACTCATATTTAGTTTGTGATTTATTATAACCCCCAAATCCTCTTCTGCAGGACCACTGCCGAGCCAGTGATCGCCTCGTGTGTATTTGTGCCTGTGATTTTTTTTTTTAAGTATAGCACTTGTCCGACCCATCATTTGTATTTTTTGTTTTAAAGAAAATATCCAATGTGCCCTTTACCATGTGCCTCCTAAAAACAACCAACTCTCTGTGACAGTCAACTAGCTTGGAGAGTTTTTTCTTTTTTCTTTTTCAATACTACTGCTACTACTAATCTGATCTCTTCTTTAAAAAGAACTGGAAATCCTATTTTTGAACTACAGATATTAGACCAGATTCTCAGCTGGTCTGAATTGGCACAGCTCTGACTTCTGAGGCTACTCATGTGTGTAGTTAAGCACATATTTAAATGCTTTGCTGAACAGGGATGAGATTAAGCATGCGAGTAAAGTTAACAAGGTGCTGAATTGGCGTCCCAATTAAAAACCACATGCTATGTTTCTTATGTGTCCAGTCACAACTGCTTGAATTCTGAATATCAAATATTCACAACAAAAGTGTTTGTGAATGAGCCACAAGATCAAAGGGCCAAAGCCACAAACAGCTGCATGGGAGTAAATTTAATTTAACTAAGAGATGGTACAGGGGTGACTTGATTATAGACTATAACAGGGGTCGGCAACCTTTCAGAAGTGGTGTGCCGAGTCTTCATTTATTCACTCTGATTTAAGGTTTCGCGTGCCAGTCATACATTTTAACGTTTTTAGAAGGTCTCTTTCTATAAGTCTATAATATAGAACTAAACTATTGTTGTATGTAAAGTAAATAAGGTTTTTAAAATGTTTAAGAAGCTTCATTTAAAAGTAAATTAAAATGCAGAGCCCCCTGGACCGGTGGCCAGGACTTGGGCAGTGTGAGTGCCACTGAAAATCAGCTCGCGTGCTGCCTTCGGCACGCGTGCCATAGGTTGCCTATCCCTGGACTATAAGGACCTACAAAGGGAACAAAACTTTGATAACGGGTTCTTCAGTCTAACAGACAAAAGTGTAACATGATCCAAAGGCAGGAAGTTGAAGTCAGACTGGAAATAAGATTAAAGTTTTTAACATTGAGTTACTAATGACTGGAATAATTTATCAAGGGTTGTGGTGGCAATTTTAAAAACATGACTGGATTACCCCCCATCTCCTCCCCTCCAAAAGACATGCTGTCATTCAAAGAGAAATTAATTTAGGGGAATTCTACAACCTGGGGTATGCAGGAGGTCAGATGAGATCACCACAAGGGTGCCTTCTGGATTTATAATCTTAGTCCGTGAGTTTAATGTGCATGAGCACCTGAGCCCTGAAAAGCTGCACACGACACCCATTCTCCCTCGCTGACTTTAATAGGAGTGAGTTGTATCCTGTGGGCACAGGTGCCGGCTTTCTAACTTCCCCTGCTCAGCCCCAGACCCTACCCCCACTCCAATCCTTCCTCCAAGGCCCCACCCCTGCCCTGCCTCTTCCTGCCCCATTCTTGTCCCCTCCCCCAAGCGTGTCCACCCCCAATGCCTCCTGCACACCACTGAACAGTTGATTACCGGTGGGCAGGAGGTGCTGGGGGGGGGAAGAGGGAGAGGCTGATTGGCAGGGCTCACCAGTGGGTGCTGAACACCCATTATTTTTTTTTCTGTGGGTTCTCCTGTCATGGAGCACCCATGGAGTTGGCGCCTATGCCTGTGGGTAAAGAACTGGCCCCATAGTGTTGTTCTCAGTTTGTCCATCGCAGAAGGATGAAGAGATGAATTGACTCTATGGGGCTCCACATCTCTCTCTCTCTCGTGATTCTAGCTCCTCAACTGGTGTCAATTGTTCATTGACTTGATGGAGTTATGATACTTCAGGCCAGCTGGGGGTCTGCCCCAAGGTATTTCAAACCCGTTGCTTAGATTCTTAAGCCATCCACTGCAGTGAAGTTTGGATGCTCTGTTGATTTCCCCCTCCCCCCCTTAACTAATTCAGTAACAGTGGGTAATAACCTTATCATTAGAAAATTCCACCCGTTGCTCTATTGTTCTTACCAGAATTGTTTCATCTTTTTGCTGTAGGCCCAGATATTTCCCCTTGATTTGCATGTGGAATTCCCACTTCCCGTTCTTCTTCAAATCATTGAACCTTTGGTGAGATTTATGGATGTGTGATGTTATCTGCAATTAACAATTCCTCTTTGAAAGAGCATGACAAATGGGCCAATGTTCTTTCTCACCCTACACTGCCAGGAACCAGTGGGAGTGGTGGATCAGAGTCAAGAAAATCTAGCAAAGGAAAATGTGGTTGGATAATGGGAATGTTTTATGAATATCTATCTGGTTTCTACTAGACCGTGGAATTGTTCCCAAAGGATGTCATTGGATCCCCATCACCTGTGTCATTCGAAGACAAAACATTGGAGAATATTATCATGTCTTGGCAAGGGATGGTCTAGGTGGCCTAACAAGTCTTTTCCACCTCTCATTTCTGCATGCATGCAGAAATAAGTCTTTAATTTCCATTCAAGGGCAATACTTGATGTCAGTTGGAGCCACACACATGCATTTATAACACTTCCCTGGGTGGGTCATCAGCAGGAATTGAACCTAATGGGCTAACTCTATTAGATGGCTGCTGTTAGCAAGCTGGTATCCTCTTATATTATCCGCTATAGGAAGATAAAGGAAACCTTGGCCAGCATAGTATGTGACCGCAGCCTCTCTGATTTCAGGGCATTGGTGTTTCTACCTTACTGGGAAGGTAGGAATACCACTGGGGCTACAGTTACTACAGTGCTGTGGGATATGATTCACAGGATTTTAATAAGGAACAAATGGAAAAATGACTTTGCAATGGATCTGGTCAAACTATTTATTACAAATAATATTAGTTATGATTTTAGCCCCAGTTATTCTAGTGACTCATTCACAATCAACCTTGATGTTCTTGGGTCATAACTAAGGCTAAAATTTTGTCATGGATATTTTTAGTAAAATAGACAGGTCATGGGCATGTGATACAGGAGGGCCAGGGAGCAGTGCGAGAGTCGTAGAAGGGAAGTATATAAGCCTTAGGCTAATTAAGGCGTGGTTCCCTGTAGACTAGGGAGGGTTGCTACAGGTTAATTGGAGCACCTGTAGTCAATTAAGGCCCTGTTAGCAACCTAATAAACCCCCCTGCTTCAGGCAGTCAGGGGAGAAGGAGGAAGGAGAGAGGATTGGAGCTTGGAGGCGTGCTGTGAGACTTGGATGATCAGAAAACTGGAGTAAGGGAGACCCTGCCCCAGCAGGGGAGGGAGACTCCCTCGCCCAGTGTTTAAGGACCGAAGGTACCCCACCCAAGGGGGAAGAAGGTAAGAATCCGCAGGGGTTGAGAGGGGCTGGGACTCAGATTGAGGAGCAGACCCAGACCCCTCCCCCGCTTCCCTCCTTTACCACCTTCCCGGTCCACTAGTGGAGCCCTCGGTGCCCCAAGAGCAGGGGCAAGGGGTAGTATCTTGACCCCCTGCCAAGAAAAGCGCAGGACACACCATACTACATCGGCCATCTTGTCACAGGCAATAAAGAAAAATGGGCCCAGACAGGTCATGGGCAATAAAGAAAAAATCATGGAAGCTGTGACCTGTCCCTTTTACTAAAAATATCCATGATAAAATGGGAGGGGGCTGGGCAGCTGCAGGGTGGCTGGGAGCTCTCAGGCCCCCCCCACCTGTGGGGGCTCAGAGCTGCAGTGGGTACCCCCACTGCCCATGGTGGTTCAGAGCTTGGGGGCCCACTGCCTCAGGCGGCAGGTGTCCTTCACAGCTCCCTGCCGCTGCGGGAGGTGGCGGGACCCTGCAGCTCACAGCCACCGGGGCTGAAGTCACAGAGGTCTTTGGAAGTTACAGATTCCGTGACTTCCGAGGCCTCTGTGACAAAATTGTAGCCTTAGTCATAGCCACTGTATTTCCAGTCCCAAGAATTCAAACCTCATGAGTCAGGGTCCCAAACTTCATGTAATTAGCTTAAAAGCCATGAAATAATAATAAGGGTTTTATTTATTCTAAGGCCTTCTAGCTTGAGCCTTTAGGTCACATTCACTTCACTTTTTCAAACCGTCCTCTGCAGCCATGAGGGCTAGAAATCTAGGGCTTCTCTATGCAAGGACACTCCAGAAAGTTAACCTGAAGTTAAACTGGATTGGTTAAACTACATTAATCTCCTGTGTAGATGCTCTTATTCAGAATTAAATCGGTCCTAATTCATTAGTTTAAATCATTTGGAAGGGGTTTAATGCAGCTTGTTTAATCCACTTTTTAAAAGCTAGTTCAGATTAAGTTTCTTGAGCATCCCAGTGTAGAAAAGCCCCCCACCCCCTTTAAATGGCAGATGAGATTTTCATGCAGTCTCTTAATTCAAGCATCTATGGTTTTATGAAAAAACACGAACTATAGTAAGATTGGTGGTAAAATCTGACAGCACCATATTTATGACTAGTAAGCATTTGTAGTAAAATTCACCCTGTTGAGAGACAGCACAAACTCTATACACAATTTAATAACCAATTAAAACTTCACAAGAGGGTTTACATGGAGCTAAACTGGTGCCTAAGCCCTGCTGGGGTCCCTCTGCACAGTAGTGAATTTCACCTTCACTAAATTATTTGGATCAATAATTTGCAGACTGTAGGTTGATCATGAACTCTGCACTTTGACTATTCACCATTCAGGTTGTGCAATAGGTTACCTAATTTATATAGTTTTTGCTCCCCAACTGGGTGACCCACACATTTGAGAAATGAGAATAGTGAATAATAGTGCATGGCCAGTGGGAATTATGTGTGCTAAAACTGATAACGTTAGTATTCACAGTCATTTGCATGACTGCATTATGTTGCCCAAAGACTTTGGAATAACAATGACTCTTTGAATCAAATTCCATGCTTTTATTCCTGAAAAAAGTAACAAATCAGGCTTTTAAAAATTATTCAAGCAACTATAAATTATATCATCCTGCATGTTTCAAAGCCACATTTTATTATAGCTGTTGAATATGATAGATCTAAAGATCAATTTTATATTATGTCATTATAACATTTACATAAAGACTAAGACATAATACCAGTTAGTTAAATATAGTATCAATAAATATACTGTGTGCACTTTCAGGAGGTTTACTGACGTTTTAATATAAAACTTTTTAAGATCAATGAAAGCACGTCGTTTGGGGAGCACTAAAATGACAGGCCCTGGAATGTTAACATAACTTTTATAACGCTGCAAGAATCAACAGAAATTCAATTTCTCGATTTATAGTAAATAATAGTGTATAACTTGCTTGTTACATAATGCCTTTCATGGTATTCTAAAACCCTTTGCAACAATGAGTTACAAACTGGTGAGTTAGAAACTGACGAGGCATAGCCAATTGTGGTGGCCGTCTTGCATTCAGCAGTGATTCATGGATTGTCTTGGACAGTAGAGGCCAGGTCTTCTGAAGCCCCCAGCATGTTTGGTGCACACTGGGTGCTGAACTCCTCTGTGGCACTACGGGAGCTGCTGAGTACTTTGGAAAATGTGGCTTTTATTTAGGTGCCGAAGTGGGAGCTGAGCTTTCTGGGAAATCTGCCCCCACCTGTGCTTGCTGAACCATGAACATCTGACCACAGGGGCTCAATCCTGCAAGGTGCTTAGGACTCCTCAACACCTATTGGAGAGGGTGGGAATTGGCGGCACTCAGAAATGCCGCCTGACACTGGAAGAGTGAGCTAAGAAGCTGCTTAAATGCGTGGCAATATTGACGATGACACTGGGGCTGTCCCCTATTCTTCTCAAAAAGTGCCAAGGGATCTCCCCACCTGGGCAGCAACTAAGGAGGGGCTGAGTAGACCTTGGTTGACCAACTCATCCAGTGGTGGTTGACTGCAGTCCTGCAGATTTAAAATCCCATCTCTCCCACGGGGGAATTCCCTGGAATAACATTGATCCTTGTTGTTGCCTCTTTTTGACCTGAGCAGTTGGCCAAAGTCTGGGCCCTGGTGCAGATGATTAATTGGAAGTAGACAGTGATGGTGGCTAGTATTTTTCCAGTCTGGTTTACTTTCAAGGAATGTACAAAGTCCTGCTTCTCCAAATACAGGAGGAACCAAGCACACAAGCGATAGTTTCTTAGCGTACAGCCCCAGACCTCTTTAACCAACATACTCCAAACATTCTCTCTAGCTTTTTCCAGGATCACATTATGCTCAAAAGTTACTAATTGGTTTTCTTGCCTCTGCCCCTCTCTGTCCTGTAGTCTCCCTTCCCTCACCCTATCTGCTTAACCAAAACAACACTCTGCAAAAGCCCTCCCCCCTCTAAGTCCAAAAACTCCGAGGTGGGTTCACAACCCCTTGTCTTAGGTGGATGGCTTGTAAGTATTTTATCCTGATCAGAGGTGCTGGAACTAGGAGTGCTGGGGGGCGTGGCAGCTTGAAGTGGTAGAGGGTTTTCAGTTTGGTTCAATGGCTCTCAGCACCCCCACTATACAAATTGTTCCAGCACCCCTGATACTGATAGTTATGGCCGTTGAGGAGTGTGTTAACACCCAATCTCAGAGGTTTGTGATGCAACAACCACCTCTCTGCACAACTTTTCATGAGTGATGTACCCGAATATTCGGATTCTAATTTCTAACCTGCATTGTTAAATCTATTCACCTAAATTTGGGTTATTGCTGATTATGTAGTGCATGACATTTAAAAAATTAACTTTGTATTTGTGGATAATCTAAGCACTATACCCAGATGTTCAGACACTCTTTTCCCAACCTATGTACTATATTCTTTTTTTAATATTAGCTTTAATAAAATGTTTAAATCTCTCAGCATCACATTCTAATAAAATACCTTCTCTCCCTTCAAGGCAGGTTTGATCTGAAAGATCCAGGACTGTATAGACACTGCTCAGTCGGTGGTTTAATAGTTCTCTATCTAACCCTTTGGAGGGAGTGAATTTAGTGCTGGTGAAAGGCACTGGGCTGATAGAACTGGAGACTGATGTCACTGCAGAATGGTGGTAGCAGGGCTAGTTGTTGCCTCCCTCCTCCCCCAATTTGCCACTGGTATAGAGGGACCACATCTGGCAGTAAGGGATAATTCATTCTCCATGGCTCACTCAGTCCTTGGGTATTCTACTGAGTCTGCCAATCATAGAACACCCATCTTAAGAATGTCACAGAGGAGGAAACACAATATAAAAATGTTTTTCCCTTTGAAAAGACTTCTCAAGCACAACTCTTAGTTAAACCAGAGCTATGGATGAGCAGAGGACCCCACCAACCATTTCTGAACCCATCTTAATAAGACGTTCTGGTTTCAAAGGCAAGAAGATTTTAGAATGCCTGGAAATCAAAAATGACATGTCCAGTGGGAGAGACTTCTTGTCTCTGCTGGTGGAGAGAGAACGCTTCCATATTGTCAGAGGAATGATGAATAAAATTGGCCAGGATGAGAGAAGAAAACCAAAAATGAGAGAATGTTACCATTACATTCAACGAGTCTAATTCATTGCTCAGGATAAAAACCTCAGCTAAAATTGCTCAGAAGAGCTCCTCTCTGCTGCCTCCTTCAGAACATCTGACCCTCTCTTTTGGCTGAAGCTTGCACATGAAAGCTTTAAGCATCCAATGCATGTTTACATACATTAAAGCCAGCTATGATTAAAGCAAACATTTGCTTTCAGGCAGGCAACCGATCAACGAATAAATAAATCGTAACAGCCTGAAAGTTTCTGCCGAATCTAAGTGAATAGACACGGTACATTGGAGTAAAGTTTCAGTGTGTCATCTGATGAGCACTGGTTTTCCAGAGGTTTCCACAACTGCTTCTTCTTTTAGTGTTTAAAAAACAAAACAAAACAGGAAACAACTGTTTCCCCTGACTGAAAGTAGATAAGAAACCCAGAAAAATCTGACTTCGCAAAGTTTCTTACATTTCGAAAGGCAGACAGAAGCATGTGAATTTTAGTTGTCCAGTTATTGTCAGGTAACAAATTATAGATTCCCCAACTGGGAGACCTGCTATAGCTTTACATTTTCTGGTTTCTCTTGTACTGAGTTCACTTTTGTTTGGGCATCTTTGTCTTGGGGGCATGTTTTCTTATTTCAATGCACTTTAAAATGATATTCACCAAAATCTTTGTATGTTACAAAATGTTGCTTTTTCTTATACAGGATCTACATGGTTTCTTTCATATTAGCCAGCAAAATCAAACAATTCAAATGGCTGAGTAGCCAATGGCAACTGCATTTTCACACAGAAATCAGCTCAGAATTACAGTTGCATATAGTTCATTTTATTTTTATTATAAAACTTTGGAAACAGTAAGCCAAGTCTACTCTACTTGAAGGAAACAGCTTGTACTATAAGATAATACAGTTATTTATATGAAAATATATTACTATAGCAAAATGCTATACTGGTCTCTAACACCCACATCGGGCAAATATTTGTGACATTCAATCTGATTCTTTTAAAGAATGACATTTCTCCTTAGTTCTCTTTTGAAATGATGGGCCAGTCAGGATGTTAATTAAACAAAGCACATTGTGGGTTGGAGGGAGACACTGTCAAGGTGAAAAATCAGATTTCTTTAAAAATTTGTCATAATCTATGTTTCTAATAACACATAATTGTGATTTAATGCCTTGATCCTTTAATCTGATCTCTGCAGGCACTTCCTTATGGCCACGGAGACTCCCTTTGCAGTCAGGGGTCTGCCCAAGAGAATTGCCTTGCAGGATCATGGTCTAAATCATTTAAAAAAACATAATTTCTTTTTCACTATTTGTGGCGGTTGTTTCCTTTATGCATTTCACTCACTGGGCTGTTCAATTTCATTTTCTGCCTGTCAGCCCCAGTCCTTCAAACACTTAGTCACATGCCTAGCCTTAAGCATGTGAGGAGCCCATTAACTTTAATGGAAAGACTCATGTAGTTATAGTTATGCACACCTAAGGTGTGTGCAGGACTGGGGGTGATAGTCAGTCTCATTCTCTGTTGCTCGTGCATTAGAACAATTCTGATGTCTGTGGGTTTCCAAATCTGTGAGGGGATGATTTAAATTAGAAAAAAATATTTCCATTGAATCGAATCAGAAAACCTTTTAGAAGAACATTATTGTTCATATTCAGTTTTGTAAAACAAAACAAAAACTTTTACAAAATCCAAAGTTTCAGCTCAAGCTACTTGACAGTGTCTCAAAGTTTCAATCAACTTTTAAAAAATTTGTTTCCCATTGTACTTTTTACATGCTTTTTGCAAGCATTCTGAACTGCCTGGATCTGATTATCCTCTCAGTGGAGATACTCCCGATATACACCAGTGGAAGTGAGATCAGAATCAGTTTCTTTTTATACATACTGGTCACCATCATTTTTATGGAAGCACAAATAACAGAGAAAGTTTCCACTGGAGATTATGTGCAGGGTTAATATGCCACTGCCACTTTAAAACAAGTGACGGGAGAAAAATCACTTACGTACATAAATGTGATAGCACAAAGAGGAGTTGCGTATGAAAGCTTACACTAAGTGGACTATAAATACAGACTCCTGGAAAATAAATAAATATGGGTTTGTTTTGTGGGAGTGAGGAGTACTGACAGCTAATCTGGGACTGCGGCTGGTAATATTTTGGGCTGTGAAATGTATGATAAATATACACTGGAAAGAAATTGTATGCGTCTCATGTGAGGAAAGACTTATTATTGCTCTAGGACTTCCTAGAACATGAACAGAATATATCTATATATAAATATCTCCAATAGTCTTTTTTTATATACCATGTACTGTACGTTTCACTCCTTTCCCTTAAACTCATTTTACTATGATTTAGTGCAGCAGGCATTAAGAATTGATGACTTGATTTTGATATATATTTCAATCAGGTGTAGAAATCTATTGGGATTGCATCATGATCAAAGAATAATGCCACAGCACCCCATTCTAGAAACAAAGAGCTCTGTGGATTTCGATAACGGTTATAGGACTGCTTGAATTTTGCCTTCAAGGACACACTTCACAGAAGTGCTAATATCAGGCTGCTGAAAATTACCTGTCCTGGACAGGTGCGCTGTGATGAGAACATCTTAGCTTAACAGTGGTACCTTCCTTGGGCTTAACTCACAATGAGGCAACTAGGAGGAGAAAAGCAGGACGCAAAAAGAGAAAAGACCAGTTTTTTTTAAAAACTTGGAAGCTGGGAGCATGGCAATAGCCAAGCTCTTGTGGGGCACGTTCAGTGCTTCTTAACTGTTTTTGGATGCATCGGTATCATGGTGATAGATGCCTTCTAAGATAGATATTAAGAGAGCCAGGTGATAGGGGGATGGGAAGGATGGAGGAGTGGGTTCTTCTCTTACAAAGGGGTTTGCAGTAAGAAAAAGATGGAGAACCTTTGCAACCAACCTGAAGCAAAGCCAGTTTTCCAGCACTAATGTGCTGGTACAGAGACATGGAGGCAATGCTCAGACCATGATACTGTTGCATCATTTTGTCTCCTTCCATGCATCTCTCTTTCCATCTCCCCCACACCCGCTTGTCTCAACTTGCCTTGGCTCTTTTCTCTTCCTCCCCTACACCGCACTCTTGTAGAGCCTATAGTCTATTAATTTTGTCAGATACATTAATGCAACAATAAGCTATCTCCTGCTAGAAGGAGGAATGCAATGGAGAGAACAGACTGGCTTCCTTGCCAGTCTAGCTGCATTATATATGTTTGTGTGTGTGTGTATGTGTGTGTGTGTGTATATAAGGACCTTAAATTTGAACTCATCAACTAAACCTTGTCAGGATCTCTAGAATTCTCTAATGTGTGTGATTCCCAATATTGGTTTATGAGAGGCATGCACTTGCATTGGAAGGAAAATATATCTCAGCTACATTTAGCAATATGCAATCCAGCAAAGCACTCTGAGTACATATACAACGCAGTGTCACTTTCACTGATCACATGGAAAGACATGTTGAAAGTGGAGGAAGTTCCAGTGAGAGAGAGAGAGAGAGAGAGAGAGTGTGTCTAGCTGCAAAATTAATTCTTTGGGTTCTTTACATGACTGAACTCGGGGCCTAGGGGCACTTAAGAATATAAAGCTTGAGTCTATTAGAACATGACTTGAATAGTCATCAGTGAATTGTTTATCACGGGAGTGGCAGGAAAGCCAGGGGATTTCCCTGAGAGCCAGTATGACCTAGAAGACTGAGCAAGAGACTAGCAGTGGAAAGTTCCTGAGTTCTGCTCCTGGCTACACCTCCTACTCCCACTGTTGCTGTGACATCGACCCTGCTCTCTGTGTAGAGGAACCACTAGGTGCTAGCCAGCCTAGAAAAAGTTACAGCAGCCTTTCCTTTCAGAAATCACTGCCGGAGTGAGCATCTGGGTATAGGGGAGTCCTGGCCATCGGGGGGAGGGAAGGCATTTGGTTTTCAATATATGGAAATTTCTAAAATGTTGTGGTTTCTTTCCTCAAAAAGCTACCAAACCAAACCAAAACATCACTTTTGAGGGAACATAACACATTTTCAAAATGGTCCCTATTCTGAGTGACTACACTTATCTGCTGTACAGCAGGTTGAAAGTTTTCAAAATTTGAAATTTTTCTGAAATTTTTGCTCAAAATTTCAATAAAAATCTCATCCCCTCCGGCCTCCCCCCCAAGATATCTCCTCCTGACCCAGTTTTCCAACCTGTTCTAATATTAGGACTTTTTGCATAGTGAGATGAATTTTTACAATGAAACATTAACATTTTGCGTGCTCCAGTGTAAAAATGGACAACCCATTCGAAATGCTATAAAAAGAGCCATTTCTGGGCAGCAAATGGATCCAGAACAACATGGCCCACAATTTCTGCAAAATTTCTTGGGAGAAAAAAATATCAGTAATGTTTTTGTTTGTTGGTTTGTTTTGCAAACTGCAAGAAATTATTTTAATCTACTTCCCAGGGCAGTTGTTAGGGATTAATTAAACAGTTAATGATTTACATAGTGCCTTGAAGATTTACGTTTCTATATTAGTACAAAGTACTGAGCAAATCTATTTTTAAGAGAGTGCCAAGAAGTAATTGCCTGTTGAAAGGGGAGATCTGAAGAAAGATCAAACAAAATTACGTTGGAAACTTGAACAGTTTAAAGTGGTTGTTTAAGGCAAAGGGGGGTTGTTTATTAGAGGTGGAATATAGGTTTAATTGATTTGTTTGTTCCCCGTCACCTATAAACTATTTATGCCCCACTTGTAGGTATTTAAGAGGTTCCTAGCTTTAGCATGGAAATGTATTTTTCTCTCCTCTGCCTCCCTATGTTTTTCGGTGGTTTGGTGTGGTGTGATCTATTTGGTGATGTGTCGTTTAATTCAACTTTCCTCCCCCCAAGGATAATGATGGGCACCCAGCCACACAGGTGAAGGAGAATACAGGTAAGGAAACTGCTTTTGAGAGCACAGATGCTCGGCACTAGGACACCCTGATCCTGCACTCACTAAAATCATTAGCAAAACTCCTGTGTGACTTTAGTGATACATTTGATTCAGGACCCTAATTAGGAGCAGTTGCTGTCAGAAGCCTACAGTAAAAAAGCACCAAAGAATGTTTTGTCTTCTTTAGTGTAATCCACCCATTGGATTTCACTAACATTGACCATCAGCCTGTCCCCTTCCTCCATGAAAAGCACTGCCCCTAAGTAAATAGGCTGGAACCAGTTGTTTCCCATCTCACACAGAGTCTTGGTGGCAGTCAGTAGTTGGGTAGGCTCAGGGTAGCTGTCCGTGACTTTGGTGATGGTCTGCGTTATGGAAACTGGTTTACTGTGATTTGGAGTGGGCCCTCGGAAAGTGACCTGAGAGTAGATGTAGTAATCCCCGGCCTTTGGAATCATCAGTGACTTGTTGGTGTAGTTCATGTTGTTCTTGGTGAAGGCTAAGCCTCGCTCGTGTTCCCACTGGAGAACTGGCAACTGGTTTCCCGTCGGGGGGGAAATATCTTGTTTCTTAACTGAGGAGGTAAAGGAGAAAGGAAAGAAATCAGTTAGTTCACCTGTTCAAGCAGGATGTGTGGCAGTGAGCATAACTCAGGTGATGGAGTCCTTCAAAAGAAAACAACCTGGCAGCACATTCTCTTTAGTAAGGGCTCACTCTGATGTGTATTACTGTAGTGCCCAGAGGCCCCACATGAAATCAGAGCCCCACTGGGATAAGCACTCTATATTCACACTGTAAGGGTACGTCCACACTACCCGCTGGATCGGTGGGTAGCGATTTTTCTATCGGGGATCGATTTATCGCGTCTCATCTAGACACAATAAATCGATCCCCGAACATGCTCCCCGTCGACTCCGGAACTCCTCCGGAGCGAGAGGCGGAAGTGGAGTTGACGGGGGAGCCGCGGCCGTCGATCCCGCGCCGTGAGGACGGGAGGTAAGTTGATCTAAGGTACGTCGACTTTAGCTATGCTATTCTTGTAGCTGAAGTTGTGTATCTTAGATCGATCCCCCGCCCAGTGTAGACCAGGCCTAAGAGACAGTATCTGCCCCAAAGAGCTTACAGGCTAGCTAGACAAGGCAAACAAAGGGTCAGAGGAAAGGAATATTATTACTCCCATTTTACATATGGAAAACAGAGGCACAGGGCGATTATGGCCAGATTTTCAAACACAACTAGCCATTTTGGGTGCCCACCTTGAGACGCTGTAAAGGGACCTAATTTTCAGAGAATGGACGCCGGGGCCCCTTTAAGGTGTCTCAGTTTGAGCACCGAGGAAGTAAGCCACTTGGTGTCATTAGACCTGATGCCGCACAGCAAGTCTTTGGCAAACTGAGAATAAAGCTCAGCTCTCCTGAGTTCTAGGCCAGCACTTACCCACAAGACAATCCTTCCTCAGGGTGCAGTCTGGTCACATCAAAGGGGGAAATTCACTCCAGTGTGTAGAAGGATTTGCCCCCCCCCAAGGCCCAATGCACCATTTCACACCAGTTTCAGATCTATATCAACACATCATCCTAAAATGCAGCCAGCTCTGGGGCACCTGTGTGAATGATTACAGCAACTATACATAATGGTGCAGGACAGTAATCAATGAGACACCCCATATCCAAGGGACCCTTCAGTCTATAATTACCCTAACTTATATTTAGGCAGGACAGCCCTTGAGAAAAAGTGACATGGAATCTTTTCTGACCACAAATGATCAGCACCTTGGTGTTAATCTAATCCAAATACACCTCTACCCCGATATAACGCTGTCCTCGGGAGCCAAAAAATCTTACTGCGTTATAGGTGAAATCGCGTTATATTGACGTTGTTTTGATCCGCCGGAGTGCACAGCCCGCCCCCACCGGAGCACTGCTTTACCGCGTTATATCCGAATTCGTGTTATATCAGGTTGCATTATATCGGGGTAGAGGTGTAGGTGGCAACTCTACCTGCAAACACTGTCCCAAAGTCATGTGGAATCTAGGTAGATTATCCTCCTTGCGTGTCCCATACACAACTATTTTTGTGACTTAAACCTATCTCTAACTATGACGGGTTCAGATGAGGTTTCCATTGGGGGCAGATTATCCCACATCTCCCTACTGTGGGGTATCTTGTACCTTCCTCAGAAGCAGCTGGGGCGAGCTGCTGTCAGAGACAGCACACTGGAGCAGATGGACCCCAGGTCTGATTCAGTCTGGCAATTCTCGTGTTCTGGTTTTTGCAGAGTTTGGAGGGAGGAGATGAGGCATAGTGGGACTTTTACCCTTCCTGTTTTGATCATCTCTCTTCCCCCATTTGTAATACAGCTCAGGCAAGTAGCTAGGAAAACAAGAGCCCTATATTTTATTTATAGGAGTGATTTCTGCTAGGGAACGGCAGTCAGCTTTCCTAGTAACTGTGTTTGTCACAGCTGAGAAAAGTAAAACATCTGACTTCTCTGGGCAATAAAAAGAAACATACAAGGCTACTGATAAACAAACAAGCAAGACAGAGGCAACTGATTTCCAGGAGATGAGACCTTTTCTTTTGTGTGAGCGTGGGTTAATACTGAATGTTTGCTCTCTTTCCATATCATTCAATTTCGGGGGAAGTGGATGAATTAGGTACAGGAAAGAAAAACTTTGGAATTCTTCCAGACTTAAGTGCTAAGTATGCCCTGTGTGGTACGGGATTCAACAAGATCACACACAATTACTACAAGGAACAGGATTAAGGGCGTGTGGCTGAGAGATGCCTCAGCTCCTGTTAACGTCACTGGAAGTACTGGGGGCTCAGAATAGGTAGGTCTACACAGCCTGCAGAAGCAAGCCTCCCAGCCCACATCGACAGATGGGCTAACGGGGCATGTGATAGCACTCTACAAATATACGTGTAGACAGCGCTTTGCAGTCAGGGCTTGGGCTCTGAAGGCTGGGCAGGGGGGTGGGCTTCGGAGCCCGAACTCCAGCCCAAGTCACAATTTCAAAGCACTGTCTCCACAGTTTTTTAGAGCACTAGCATGAGCCCTGCTAGTCCAGACCTGGGTTGGGAGACTCACTGCCCCAGGCTGTGTAAACCTACCCAATCTGGTCTGAAACCCCATTTCCAGAACATTGCAGCAACTACTGGCTAGCACTGTTTTTCTCCTCTGGTAATATGTAATCCATAAGCGGAGAATGAGCCGTAATGCCTGGCGTATTCGCTGAGCAGTATAACGCTATGATGACGGGAAGTAGCCTCTGCAATAATGGATTTTGAGCTCTAGTTCATTCTAACTTTTCTCCAGAAAAAGGTAAAGCACACAGATGTGTGGGGGGAAGACAAGGATTGCAATAGCATCTGGCGTGGAAGGAAGGAAGAGTGTTCTCAGATCTTTGGCTCCAGCTGTATAGAAACTGAGGTTAGGGGAAGCAAATGGCTGTCTGCTACCTCACACTTCCCCAGGGCTTCCTGGGGGTGTTCAAACCCTGGTATGAATTAGAGCAGCCTTAGGCCTTGCAATAGCCCCTCCCATCCCATCCCCGAGGGCTAATTCAGCAGCTGGGGATGCTGGAGTGCAGGGGTCTCTATGTATGCAGCTCCCTAGCCTGGCCCCTACACTGGAGTGCGCCACATCAGCTGTGCCTGGTATTTAGGACAAATTTAAAGCTCCTCTGTGCTACTGTAGCACCTCCAAGCAGCCTCAGAATCTGGCCCAGAATCTGTAAGATTAAACTGGATTTACTGGGGACAGATGTGACTCTGGTAGGCCCTCTTTCTTATTTATCTGAGGCTGTGTTTACGCTTAAAATGCCACAGCAGCTCAGCTGTAGTATTTTTTGTGTAAATATGTATTTTACCTAGGGAGGTGGTGGAATCTCCACCCTTAGGTTTTTAAGGCCCGGCTTAACAAAGCCCTGGCTGGGATGATTTAGTTGGGGATTGGTCCTGCTTTGAGCAGGGGGTTGGACTAGATGATCTCCTGAGGTCTCTTCCAACCCTAAATCTATGATTCTGATTCTATTCACTATAGCACTAGATCATCACTGTAGTTAAGCCACCACCCCAAGAAGTGCTAGTTAGGTTAACAGAAGAATTCTCCCATTGACCTAGCTCTGTCTAAACCAGGGGTTAGGTTGGCATAACTACATCTCTTAGGGGTGTGGATTTTTCACATTCCCGACAGATACAGCTATGCCAGGTAAGTTTTCAATGTAGACCAGCCCTTTGACAATCATAAAGTGAGTGTGACTGTAATGTGTGTTACCAAAGTGGCCTAAATCAGGCTCTGGAAGTTCAGTGGTCACCCTTAAAAGGCCAGCTGTTCCCAACCAGTAACAGGACAGTCGTTTCCTAAACTGACTTAGGGAAATGCTCAGATAACAACCAGCTATCACGGTGTGGTGGTAACAATTTAGTAGTGACTATCATCCCCCCCCCCCCAAAAAGTGATCAGAATGAAGGGGGTGTAATAGCTCAGTGGTTTGAGCATTGGCTTGCTAAACCCAGGATTGTGAGTTTAATCCTTGAGGGGGCCATTTGGGGATTGGTCCTGCTTTGAGCCGTGGGTTAGACTAGATGACCTCCTGAGGTCCCTTCCAACCCTGATATTCTATGAATGCACTTTCAGTGACAAGGGTAGAGATTAGGGACAGGAAAAATAAGAACAGACCCTATGGCTCAAATCAAACTTTCCCAGAGCTTCAAAACACACAGGAAAACATATTTGTCATTTTCCTTTTCTTGCTCCTCTCTACTTGGAGGTACAAGCTAGTGAATGTGCCCAAACGGCAGATCAAGGAGGACCAGAAATCTTTGGTGATTTCCAGCTAGATTTTGTAAATTCAAGGGATTGAAAGAAACTTTATTCAACTGTTGGGTGGTTCCCTGAAGTAAAGAGAACATCACACAAGCTTTTGAAGTTAATTAATCAGGAGTACAGAGCTACAGTCTTATCTTCTGAGCCAGCAGTCATGCAGGAGGGGCTGTCTCTTGCCCAGTGTCTCTTGCTACTATGTCACACTGGCTGTGCACCACAAATGACAGTTTTATCAATGAATGGGACCTTGTTCTCCTGCAAATCTGCACTGTTGTGTTGAAAACTTTGGAAAGGTTTGCCTTATTAGTAAAAGGCATGGAAAAGGGTCAAAAGACACAGTCTAGCATTAGCCAGGAACTTAAGGACAAACCCAGAGAGCAAAATCCTGCTACTGAGAGCTATAGGAACCTAGGCCCTGATTCAGTGGCGGGCTTAAGCACATGCACAACTTTGCACATTGACTTCAATGGGGTTACCCGCATGCTTAAAGTTACTCGTGTGCTTTGAGTGCTTTTTGGAATCACGGCCAGAGTCCCCTCCGCTGGGTCAGGCCATGGCAGAGGGAAAGGGAGTGGAACTTGGAAGCCGTCCACAAGGTTCTCGAACCATCACAGCCGTGCCAGCCGCCATTCTGCCACTGACTTTCCCCATTATGTCCTTGCACCGGGTTCTCTCATCTGGGGGCTGTAGAAATAGTTTAGGGCTCAGTTCTGCCCCTCCCTCAAAAGGGTGTACAACGAAGGGGTTTAGAGCATGCCGAGAGTCCCTTGCCCCTCAGCCCATCTACAGAGGAACCAAGCATCATCCCCTGGTCTGGTACCTTGACACTGCAATAAAAGACCCTCCGCATGGCCGCGGCTGGCCCGTGTCAGCTGCCTTGAGCTTGGAGGGCTCGGGCTGCAGGGCTAAAAATTGCAGTGTCAACGTGCAGGCGTGGGCTGGAGGTTGGGATCTGAAACCCCACAATGGTGGGGAGGAGAGGGGGTTGGTTCTCAGATCCTGAGCCCACTGCAGTGTTTAGCCCCATAGCCCAAGCCCTGTGTGCCCGAGTCCATTGACCCGGGCTCTGAGAGTCGGTGCCATGGGTTTTTTATTGCAGAGTAGATGTATCTGACAAGCTCCATGAGGGCATGGCTGGGGGTAATGCTGGCCACACCGGTTAAGCAGGGCGTAGCAAAGAGCACTCTTCAGCCTGCTCCCTCAGCCTTTCCCATTGCTTGTGACACCCCCCACTCCTGCCCTTGAGAAAGGCATAACACCTCCCGGCGTCTCCCCCTCCTCAGCACTGCTCAGACTCGTGAGAGTCACAACTGAACTTAATTCTCCTCTTGCACACGCTGGTCAATGGAGTTATACTGGCGGGGAAAAGGTGCAAGTGAAGAGAATCAAGACTGTGATGCTTATGGAATATTGAAGGTCTGGTTCTCCTGTCCCTTAAACTGCTCTAGCGCCATTAACTGACAGGTGTGGCGTTACTCCTGATTCACATCACGATGAGACTACAACTGGGCCCTTTATGTTTCAATATTCCCGTTAAGTACAGCAGAAGAGTAAAATACCAGCCATTGATTTAAGCACCAAGATAATTCTAGCAGTTGCTAACGGCCGCCAGCCCGAGTGTTCATTTTGTAAGCAGCCTTTGAAAACCATAACGAGAATCTTTCCTAAAAGTGCCCAGCTTTGCAGACACTCCGTATGAACACAGGGCCAGATCCTCGCCGGGTATAAATCAGCATAGCTCAGTAAGGCTAAGTCAAGTGATACCCGCTTGAGCTCTGGCCCAGAGAGTGTAAACGGGAGATGACTTTCTTTCCCCTACATTTCCTGCCTTGCAACGTCTGACTGTCAGTTTCCATCAGGCATGTGCGTTTTGGCGCTGAGCTTTTGTGCAGTGCAAATGTTAGTGACAACAACCCAGGGAGGCATATTATTTTTGAACAGTTACATTACCTGTCAGGTGTGCTCTTGGCTTTCCTGCACTGGATACTAAAGCTGTAATTAAAAAAAAAAAACATTTGCAAACATCCGAGTCTGATTGATTCTTCACAGAGAGAATCTGTGCAGTCCCTCTTCATTTCCGCCTGGGTCTGTTTTACGAGTTATTTGTCTAGGCTGTTTTTTTTTGTTTTTTGTGGCAGGCAGGAATGGAATTTTGGACAGAGCTGATGCGATCACTGAACAAGCACCAGGACATGTCAATTGCACTGCAAGGCTTGTGAGAACTTGGCAAATCCTTTTAAAACAAACACTGCCCTCCCCCTCCCCACCCCCGCAAAAAGCAAAGCAAAAACCTCTTCTTTGAATTAGATTTCAGCATGCACCAGGGCATCCTTTGTCGTTCTACCATTTCAATACTAATATAGTCAGATTGTCCTCAAAAAGCCACAGGGCAGGTTTATCCCTACACCAATGCACAGAGGAGGAAGTCTGCACATCCCTTATTCAGGGCGTGCAGCACCAACCCAGCCACTCCCCCTCTTATGCCATCTTTCTGTCCCCCCAGCCCTCCACTGCTTCCTCAAGCCTGCCTGGGCTCTGCCACAGCCGCACCCTCTCCTCCTCCCTTCCTTCCCCACCTGGCCTCCCATCCACACCTCTCTCCTCCAGCCCAGCGCTTGCCTATGATTCTCCCTGACACTCCCTGCACTGCGTGACCATTGCTGAGGAGGCCTCTATAGACCTCCTATGTTGAAAGGAGTGGGTGGGGGAATGGTGGACTTTGGCTTCTTTGCACCAGCTGCACTGGCATGAAAGGGACCACAGGGCCCTTGTGAGTCTGGCCCACAGAGTAAGAGTGAGCTGGGGTTGGCTTTCACGTGCAGCTACATTTTCCCTGCACAGAGTCCTTAGCAGCACTAATATTATAGAATCATAGGACTGGAAGGGACCTCGAGAGGTCATCTCGTCCAGTCCCTGCACTCAAGGCAGGACTAAGTATTATCTAGACCATCCCTGACAGGTGTCTGTCCAACCTGCTCTTAAAAATCTCCAATGATGGAGAGTCCACAAACTCCCTAGGCAATTTATTCCAGTGCTTAACCAGCCTGACAGTTAGGAAGTTTTTCCTAATATCCAACCTAAACCTCCCTCGCTGCAATTTAAGCCCATTGCTTCTTGTCCCAGCCTCAGAGGTTAAGAAGAACAATTTTTCTCCCTCCTCCTTGTAACAACCTTTTATGTACTTGAAAACTGTTGTCATGCCCCCCTCAGTCGTCTCTTCTCCAGACTAAACAAACCAAATTTTTTCAATCTTCCCTCAGAGGTCATGTTTTCTAGACCTTTAATCATTTTTGTTGCTGTTCTCTGGACTTTCTCCAATTTCTCCACATCCTTCCTGAAATGTGGTGCCCAGAACTGGACACAATACTCTAGTTGAGGCCTAATTAGCGCGGAGTAGAGCGGAAGAATTACTTCTCGTGTCTTGCTTACAACACTCCTGCTAATACATATCCACAGATAACACCGTACAGGGAAGTAGATTCAGATATAGATTGTTATCTACCCCGAGCCTTTCCCTTCCTTTATGTTTTCTATTGACTCAAACCTTCACTCTCGGCCCAACCCTTCAGCTCTAACCCTGCCCAAACTTCCAGGGACTTTGATGGGATTGCAGGAGCGTGTGCCGCAAGAGGATTTAGCCCATAGCATTGCAGATGAGCTGTGCTCAGGAGAGGGTTTGCAAAGGTAGCTTTAAGCCACATGTACACCTTGCGGCCCCCAATTCTGGTTCCTTGTGGATGCTGGATTATTTCCTGCTGTAGACTAGAGCAGTGGTTCTCAAACTAGGGCTGCCGCTTGTTCAGGGAAAGCCCCGGGCAGGCCGGGCCGGTTTGTTTATCTGCTGCGTCTGAAGGGCGGCCAGCACGTCCCTCGGCCTGCACGGCTTCCTGCAGCCCCCATTGGCCTGGAGCAGCGAACCGTGGCCAGTGGGAGCCGCGATCGCCTGAACCTGCGGACCCGGCAGGTAAACAAACTGGCCCGGCCCGCCAGGGGCTTTCCCTGAACAAGCGGTGGCCCTAGTTTGAGAACCACTGGACTAGAGTAGCCACAGAGCTGTTTGTACCTGGTTGCCTATTGCCCATGCCAGCATCTGGGCATCACTGGGGGGAGAGTTGTCCCCCAGATATGTCCCCTATGCTGGGAACTAGGATGGAGTTGGCATAGAAGCTACTAGACGATTCCCTTGTGCCGTTCTCCACTCGCCAGATGTGATGGCTTTAGGATTGGGTTGCACTGTAGAGCAGTATGAAGCCCCTTTAGCAGGACAAAGAGCTGCCGCATCCTTGCGAAGTCACCTAGCCCATCCTCCTCCAGACGGTTCCTTTGGGAAATCTAATTTTAAGATAATACAAGTGATAGGGCTTCTACCCCTTTGCGGGTGAGACTGATCTATAGCATAACGGATCTCACTGGCAGGAAGCTTTTCCTGACATTCAGCCTGAATTTACTTTCTCGGACTTTAATCTCCTTTGGCTTCTAGTTACACCTTTTGCACCACACTAAGCAATTCCTTTTCCTCTAAAGGAACCTGATCTGGCCCCCACTCTGGCTCCTATATGCTGTTTTGGCAGTGTACAGCGCCCATGAAGGAACTGCTGGGGAAGAAGTCCCTCTGGGCAGAAGGAGCATAGACCTGATATTAGTGACCTTGCACACTGTCCCCTCTACTGTACTTGTATTGTTCCCAATTTCTGGCAGGGAGGAGAGAATCAATAGATTCTATGATTCTATGACCTTTAAACTTCTCTCCTCCCTGCCGGAAATTGGGAACAATACAAGTACAGTAGAGGGGGTGTGGGAGGGTGTGTAGAGAGCTATGACCCATAAACACAAACATCCAAGGACAAGGCTCCTGGGGACAGATTCTGAGAAACCCAGGACAAAGAGCACAGGAGGGGTTGGGCAAAGGTGACTTTCTGCCCTCTTTCTGCAGACCAGATTGGCTGCCTAGGAGCCGCACTGCAGCCCAGAATCACTTGTAGTAGGAAGAGCTATGTGCATGCTAACCCTTTGTTTCCACTATTTCTGCTTGCTATGATTTGACTCGCTGGAGGGGGGCCAGAGAACTGTTCCTTTTGGAACAGAGGGTCTGGGAAATCCAGTGGATCAGGGGCTGGGCACTCCACTGAGGTGTTCGGAGATTGCAGGTTGATTATCGTTACCCTGTAAAGAGAGAACGGGACCTACGGAGGCCTGGAAGGCCCTAGTTCCCAGAGACCAGAGGGGTAGAGGAACTGACCCACTGCGGTCTTTGTCCTGGGTTTCTCAGAATCTGTCCCCAGGAGCCTTGTCCTCGGATGTTTGTGTTTATGGGTCATAGCTCTCTACACACCCTCCCACGCCCCCTCTACTGTACTTGTATTGTTCCCAATTTCCGGCAGGGAGGAGAGAAGTTTAAAGGTCATTATGTAACTCTCACACCTTCTGGGTGTGGTGTTCTGTCCCACCTAGTGGAGCGAGAGATAATGAGTCTGCTCTATAGCTTTAGCTAAGAAGTAGTTGGCTTTTAGCTCACGTGGTAGAGGCTCATGCACTAAGCTCCCGAGGTCCCAGGTTCGATCCTATCCGCTGATGACTGGGGTTTGTGGGTGTTACAGTTACACATGGGCATTTTAACCCCTTGGAATCCTGGGACCTACTTAGTTGTTAGTAGAGAAGGCAGCTGTCGCTATTTGATAGCCCTGGGAAAGTGCATTTCCGTATAGTGGAAAGAGAAGGAGAGTGAGGTAATATCTTTCATTGGACCAACTTCCTTGGTGAGAGAGAAACTCTTTCAAGATATTACCTCACCCACCCTGTCTCTAATATCCTGGGGCTGACCCAGTTACATAAACACTGCCTTTCAGTATTGCTCCTACACTTAGCTGCCGTGAGGAATTTGCAATAGCAGGTACCACCCCACCTGGACACATGAGTGAAAAGAAGCTTTTATAGAAGAAGGAAAGGACTGGCAAACTTACACATAGGTGATGTCTGTTGCTTTAGGAATCTAGACATGCTTTCATCTGCAACCTGTGAATAGATTCACAAGCAGTTAGTGTTCAGTTGATTGAGACAAGACAAATCACGGAGTAGGTAATATTTGCAACAAAAGCGTCTATCAAAGCCTTTGACAGTTGCCTCAGGAGACAGAAGAAGCAGCAATATTTGTTTACATCTGAACTGAGCCTGAAGTACAAGCCCCCAAGTAGCTTTGGTTGTTGGTGCAAGAGCCTTCTCCTCCGCAGCTCCTGTTAGTTTGAAACCACCTTCCAATATCCCTCTGCCTCACACACACAGGCCAGATTCCCGGGTCTGGCCGATCTGTGCTAAGCATGGGACCTGGGATGGGAGAACGTTACCTCCAAGGCATCTTCCTGCTTCCTGGCTCAACCAGAGCCTGAAATGGCCCATAGAATAACTCAGGAAGGCCTAAGGGCTACTCTAAGTTATGCCACACGGAGCAGTCATCTGGGGACAGTTCTGCCAACCAGTGAGTGTGGAGCACAACTCCATCCAGCCCCACTCCCTCCCATCCCCAGCCTACCACTGAACATCTCCTACACATCAGGGAGGGGAGCCAGTCATGCAGAGGTGAAACAATGCACAGAGGTTAGAGCTGGAAGCCAGGATCTGACCCTGACTCTTTCTTATCTGAAAACATAGTGGGCCTGATCCTCAGCTGGTAGCATACCTCCTCTGAACAGGGGTACATTGATGTACAGCAGCCGAGGATCTGCCCCATAATTTCTCCCTTACTTCTGTACCTTGCAATTTCTCTCTCCCTCTGCTCTTTATTGTGTGAATCTGTAACTCTATCGTTTCGTTCTCTAAGGCACTGGGGAAAGAGTTTGTGTGAAAGACAGATCAGTAACGAAAAGGAGCCGAGAACTCTCAGTGGCAGAGAACTAACCTTGCAAGTAAACAAGCACTTGACAGAGGAAAGATTAGTTTTGTTTTTTTAATCACTTGCTAAATCACTCTCTCTATCTGAGAGCCAGAGTCCCTGTGACGGGCATTCAGACTCACACAGGAAATATTGCAACGTAATATTGACTCGGTCAGTGCCAAATACAAAAGGCATTTATGCAAAGCAGCAGGAAGGGCGGTTACCACTTGCCAGTCCTGCCAATGGTGTTCGCTTTTCCGATTCAAACCCACAAGGGTGCATGCATTCTTGCAAGACTTTGGTTCTTATCAGCCAGATTCTCAGGTGATATAAATCAGCATAATTTTGAAGCCAATGGAGCTAGGCTGATTGAGGATCTGGTCTACAGTTTGTGCATGTGCACCCCCCCGCCCCAAACCTTAATAGCAGTGCCTAGAGGCATACAATACTTACAAAGCAACAGAGAGTCCTGTGGCACCTTTAAGATTAACAGCTGTATTGGAGCATAAGCTTTCGTGGGTGAATGCCCACTTCGTCGGATGCATGAGTGGGCATTCACCCATGAACGCTTATGCTCCAATACATCTGTTAGTCTTAAAGGTGCCACAGGACTCTCTGTTGCTTTTTACAGATCCAGACTAACACGGCTACCCCTCTGATACAATACTTACAGTAAAAAGAACAGGAGTACTTGTGGCACCACTTCTTCGGATGGGTTGTAGCCCACGAAAGCTTATGCTCTAATAAATTTGTTAGTCTCTAAGGTGCCACAAGTACTCCTGTTCTTTTTGCGGATACAGACTAACACGGCTGCTACTCTGAAACAATACTTACAGTGGTTCTCAAACAGCGGAGCATTTGCTGATGGTCTATGGAGAACCAGCTCAGATGATGCTGACTCTTCTTGTTTCCAGCTGCTAAACTGCATCAACACATTGCTTCTGCCTGCACTCTACACTCGGAGCCGGCTCCAGGCACCAGCGAAGGAAGCAGGTGCTTGGGGTGGCCAATGGGAAGGGGCGGCACGTCCGGGTCTTCGGCGGCAATTCGGCGGCGGGTCCCTCAGTCCCTCTCTTCCTCTTTCAGCTGCCGCCGAATTGCCACCAAAGAATGAAGCGGCGTGACTGAGCTGCCGCAGAAGTGCCGCCAATCGGCTTTATCTTTTTTTTTTTGCTTCGCTGCTTGGGGCGGCAAAAAAGCTGGGGCCGGCCCTGTCTACATTAAAGACTCTTCTAATATTATTTCTCCCCAATTCCAGTAGCTGCTACAGAAATGGCAAAAAAGGCGGCCTATGCAATAATGAAAGGGAGAGCAGGTGTCCAGGAGACAACATCAGCTAGATCATCAGCTGGTGTGAATCAGTGTAATACACAGTGTAATACACTGATTCACAGCAGCTGAGGTGCTGACCCAACTCGCTCTGTTAAAATGAGGGCTAGGCAAAAGTGCGAGAACCCCTGCAGTACGGAGTCTGCTGGGAGCCTACTTATGTTGTATGCTTATGCACTTTGGGGACCAGACTCTCACTCAGTGTAAATCAGAGTAGATTTCATTGTAAATGGGTTTCAATGGAGCTCTGCTGATTAACTCCAGCTGAAGATCTGGCCAATGACAATTACTACTAGAAAACAGTGATAATATTTAATGTGTATATACATATATTATCCAGCTTGGATTATTTCTCTCTCTCTCTCTCTCTCTCTCTCACACACACACACACACACACACACACACACATCAGCTGCTTCTGGGGGAACAGGACACATGCTGCATGCCAACATGGTCTAGATAATACTTAGTCATGCTAGGAGTGCAGGGGACTGAACTAGATGACTTCTCAAGGTCCCTTCCAGTCCTACGCTTCTATGACTCTATGGGCAAAAGGTGAATGAATGGCTGAGTTAGCTTTCTGGCAGATGGACAATATCCTGAATTAACTTTACTGAATTAAGTTAAACCTTGCTGAATTAGTTTTAACAGCTTTGGGGTCCATTGTTTTAAAAATGCAGTTGTGTCTGTGTTATTGTGGAATTGTATGTTTGTACCTTCTCTAGGAGGTTGACTCACTAATGCAATGTCTGGAAGGTATTAGGAACTTCAAAGGGCTTTTTGAAACAATACCTGTGAAATGGATTTCCTAGGAAGTACCTGGGGGCAAAGGAAATGCAAATGACCCGCCTCTAATCCACCCTTTTGAAGCTATACCTTCCTGAGAGAAGCTACTGTATATTTATTACCTGCTCTAGGAAACTCCAGATCAAAGACGCCTAAACAGTATACAGGGTGGACTAAACATAGGGTGACCAGATAGCAAATGTAAAAAATTGGGACAGGGGTGGGGGGTAATAGGTGCCTATATAAGAAAAAGCCCCCAAAATCGGGACTGTCCCTATAAAATCGGGACATCTGGTCACTGGAACTAAACATGTTATGAGTGGGCTAGTTCTGAGCTGAGGCTGTGATGAATTTGAGACCACAAAGGAAATCCCTTGGGTGTGGTGCTGAAGGACTGCTCCGGCCAGAGATCATGTTCGAATTGGGGTGATGTCTGCTAAGCTTATTAGCATTGGTGTAGGGGCTTTTTTCTTTCTTTTTTTTTATTTTGTAACGGTTTTCTCTGTAGTGCTTTTACCTTAAGAATAAAATAGGCTTGTATTAGAAAGAACTGCCCGTCAACTTATAACTGCGGACAATCGCTCTGTTATCAGTCCCTGAACAGAAAGCCGGCACGTGCTGGGGCAGCCGGTGTCTGCTGAGAATAACAAAGTGAAGGCAGGCAACTGTGCAGCCTGGAAATATCCTGCTCAGAAGGGAGTGAGACATGCCTCTCCGCCCCCCCCCCCCCGAAAAGGCAACAGCGGGGGAGCTGGAAGCCTGAGAGTGGGGGCCCTTGCTGCACCACTGAGGGGAAATACAGGCACAAGTTGCCCTGAACTGAGTTGAACGTGGTGTGTGCTGCATTGAGGCTTCAGATTTTAAAACTGATGCCCAAAGCTGAGGGGCGTGTGTGGTCTAGGTCAGGAGACAGCCAAACCACTTATAAAATGGTAATTTCCCAATAGTTAAATTACTTAGAAAAGAAAAACATTGCAACAGAAAATTCCATCCCTTCCCCAGCTACCCCGCCTCTGCCCCTGCCTTCCCGTCATGCCCCCCAGCAGAGCAGCATGATCTAAAAGACCCTTGTGAAAGCTGCAGGGCACAGTCTGCAAGATAGGAAGGAATCAGGAAGAACTCCCCTACTCAGGTTGACCTTGAACTGTTTGAGATGGGGCAGCTGCTCGGTCCTGCATATTGCATGGTCTGCAAGAGCTCACAAGATTGCTGGGATGTTTGAATACAATTGTAATTTATGATGCAATGCGCAGCATCACGGTCAGCTGAATGTGTCATTTCCCTGGAGGGACTTTACAAGGCCATAGTGCGGGAATTCCGCTGGGAACGTTCCTCCCCCATGCGACATTAACGACCGTTTTAATCACTTAAATGTCAAGGTAGTTACATATGCCATAACAAAGCTGTGTTCGGCCCCGATTCAGCAAGATACTTCAGCACACACCTAACTTTAAGCATGTGAACCGCTGTATTTATTGACTTCAGTGGGACTACATGCTCAAAGTGAGAGCCCTGCTTATGTAGTTTGCTCAAGAACCTTACATAAGCGGAACCCTCGAGATTTAATTAGAGCTGATCGTTCCCCTGAAAAGTTTTGACTTTTTGTCAAAAACGTAGAGTGGTTTTGGGACAAAAACTGTGTGTGTGGGGGGGGGAGGGGAATGGCTAACAACTGAAATATGTTTGGCTGAAAATCAAAACAATTTCTATTTTAGGCCAAAAGTTTTCGTTTTCCGAGGGGGGGATCCCCAATGTGAATAACACGGAGAAGAGAAGCAGTGGTGCCTAGTGGATAGAACACTTGGTTGGGACTCAGGAAATCTAGGTTCTATTTCTGGCTGTGCTAGTGGCCTGCTGGGTGACCTTGGGCAAATCACTTCCCTTATTTCTGCCTCGGTTTCCCTAACTGTGAAATGGGGATAATGATATTGACTTGCTTTGAAATCATATGATGAAAAGTGCTAGTTCTTTTGAATAGCTTGTTCATGTATATACTGTTTAGTAAAGATCAGTTAGGCTGAAAGATGCTATTTAAATACACGCTGTATTTTCATACAATAAGGAGGTATCATTTATAGACCCCATAATGAAATACTTTTAAAAATTAGTCCTTTTAAAAATTATACTGGAGAGGTTTCTTATTCACCATTCTTGATTAGGTTGGTATTTTTCAGAAGTCCTCGGCATCACCCTAACCATGCTGCCACTGAAGTCTGTGGAAAAACGCCCATTGATTGCAATGGGAACACAGTTAAACCAGCCTTGTGTGTTTCTGAAAAATCCCACCCCAGAGCTGATTGGAAGACAAGGATCTCCCGAATAGAGCTGATTAGGCCTCAACTAGAGTATTGTGTCCAGTTCTGGGCACCACATTTCAGGAAAGATTTGGACAAATTGGAGAAAGTCTAGAGAAGAGCAACAAAAATGATTAAAGGTCTAGAAAACATGAGCTATGAGGGAAGATTGAAAAAAATGGGTTTGTTTAGTCTGGAGAAGAGAAGACTGAGAGGGGACATGATAACAGTTTTCAAGTACATAACAGGTTGTTACAAGGAGGCGGGGAAAAAATTGTTCTCTTTGATCTGTGAGGATAGGACAAGAAGCAATGGGCTTAAATTGCAGCAAGGGAGGTTTAGGTTGGACATTAAGAAAAACTTCCTGTTAGAGTGGTTAAGCACTGGAATAAATTGCCTAGGGCGTTTGTGGAATCTCCATCATTGGAAATTTTTAAGAGCAGATTAGAGAAACACCTGTCAGGAATGGTCTAGATAATACTTAGTCCCACCATGAGTGCAGGGGACTGGACTAGATGACCTCTCGAGGTCCCTTCCAGTCCTATGATTCTATGAAATGGCAGCGTTAGTTCCTGTGAAGACTGTGGTATGCAAAAAGCTGCCACGGGCTTTCAATTCCAAAAGTGTCCAAAAGTACCATTTATAAACGTTTAACATTTAAATAAAAAGAAAACAGCTGAAGATCCCCTTCCCACACATCTTGTTTTATTGTACCCTTTTGAAAGGGGGTGTCAACATTACAAACCCGAATGCAGTAAAATAGTTAGGAATGGTGGGGTCATAAAGATTAATATGCAGCTGTGTTCAGATCACATCCGTCTCTCTTGCTCTTTACACAAGAAGAGAAAAAGCCTTTTGGGGACCAGATTCTGTGCGTGTTATATGGGTGTGCATATGAGTGCACATGCATGGGTAATCATAGACATGCAAGGCTGGAAAGGACCTCAAGAAGCCATCAAGTCCAGCCCCCGGTCTTGAGGCAAGACCAAGTATACCTAGGCCACCCCTTAAAGACCTCTAATGATGGGGATTCCACAAGCTCCCTTGGAAGCCTGTTCCAGAGTTTAACTACCCTTATATGTAGAACGTTTTTCCTAATATCTAACCTTAATCTCCCTTGCTGAAGATTAAGCCCATTACTTCTTGGTCTACCTTCACTGGACATGGAGAACAATTGATCACCGTCTTCTTTATAACAGCCCTTAACATATCTGAAGACTGTTATCAGGTGTCCCCCGCCCCAGCCTTCTCGTCTCAAGACTAAATATGTGTTTTTTACCCTTTCCTCATAGGTCAGGTTTTCTAAACCTTTCATCATTTCTGTCGCTGCCCTCTGGACTCTGCAGTTTGTCCGCATCTTTCCTAAAGTGTGGCACGCAGAATTGGACAACGTACTCCAGCTGAGGCCTCACCAGTGCTGAGTAGTGCAGGACAGTTACCTCCTGTGTCTTACATACAACATTCCTGTTAATAAACCCCACAATGATATTATCCTTTTTTGCAACTGCATCACATTGTTGACTCATATTTAATTTGTGATCCACTGTAACCCACAGTTCCTTTTCAGCAATACTACACGTTAGCCAGGTATTCTCCATTTTGTAGTTATGCATTTGACTTTTCCTTCCTAATGGCAGTACTTTGCCCTTGTCTTTATTTAATTTCATCTGGTTGATTTCCTACCAATTATCCAATTTGTCAAGGTTGTTTTAAATTCTAATCCTGTCCTCCAAAGTGCTTTCAACTCCTCCCAGCTTGGTGTCCTCTGCAAATTTTATGAGTGTGCTCTGCACTCCATTTCCAACTCATTAATGTAAATATTGAATAGTACCAGACCCAGGACTGATCCCTGTGGGACCCCACTAGGTACACCCTCCCACTTGGACAGCGAACCATTGATAATTATTCCTTGAGTCCTGTCTTTCAACCAGTCGTGCAGCCACCTTACAGTAATTTCATCTAGATCACTTTTCCCTAGTGTGCTTATGAGAATATCATGCAGGGCTGTCTCAAAAGCCTTACTAACATCAAGATATATATCACATCTACTGCTTCCCTTGGAACCACTAGGCCGATAATCCTGAAAAAGAAGGAACTTAGGTTGGTTTGGCATGATTTGTTTTTGACAAATCCATGCTGGCTATTCCTTATTATCCTCCAGGTGCATACAGACTGTTTAATAATTTGTTCCAGTATCTTTTCAGATACTGACCAGTCAGGCTGACTGGCCTATAATTCCCATGATCCTCTTGGTTCCCCTTTTAAAGACAGTTATTATATTTGCCCTTCTTCACCCTTCTAGGACCTCACCCATTTACCAGGAGTTCTTGAAGGTAATTGCTAATGGTTCTGAAATTGCTTCAGCTAGTTCTTTAAGTATCCTAGGATGGATTTCATCTAACTTGAATACATCTAATTTATCTAAATTTTCTTAACCTGTTGTTTCCCTATTTTGCTTTGTATGCCTTCCCTCTTGCTGGTAATATTAATTCTGTTGAGTATCTGGTCAGCATTAAACTTTTCAGTGAAAACTGAAGCAAAATGGGCATTAAACACCTTTTCAACTTTCTCAATGTCATCAGTTATTAGCACTCTTTCTCCTCTAAATAAAGGACCTAAATGTTCCTTTGGGTATCTCTTGCTTCTAATGTATTCAAAGAACCTCCTCTTATTGCCTTTTATATCCTTTGCTAGGTGTAACTCATTTTGTGCCTTAGCCTTTCTGATTTTGTTCCTATATGCTTGGGCTATTCTTTTGCAAGCCTTCTTAGCAACTGTCCGTATTTCCACTTTTTGTAGGATTCATTTTTGATTTGGGGGTCATTAAAATGCTCCTGATAGGAAGAATAGGGAGGGGCCAATATGGTTCTATCTTTCCTTCACATTGGAATAGTTTGCAATTGTGCCCTTAATATTGTCTCCTTAAGAAACTGACAACTCTCCTAAACTTCTTTTTCTGCTAGACTGTCTTCCCATGGGACCTTCCCTATCAGTTCTCTGAGTTTGTTAAAGTCTGGTTTTTTTCTGAAGTCCATTATCCTAATTCTGCTGTGCTCACTCCTTCCTTTCTTTAGAATCACGAAATCTGTCACTTCATGGTCACTGTCACCCAAATTGCCTTCCATCTTCAGATTCGCTACCCATTTCGCCCTGTTAGTCAGAATCCAGTCTAAAACACCTGTCCCTTTGGTGACTTCCTCCACTGTCCGGAACAAAAATTGTCCACAATACATGCCAAGAACTTACTGGAGAGTTTGTGTTTTGCCGTATTACTTTTCCAACAGTTGTCGGGTTGTTAAAGTCCCCTATTGCTACCAGATCTCATGTTTTGGATATTTCTTTTATTTGTTCTAGAAATGCCTCATCCACCTCCTTTTCCTGATATAATATATGCACCAAATTTATTTTGTGTCATTTCCAGGCATGGAATATTGCCTAAGCTTGTCCTGTGCTGTAAGGGCCTGATCCGACTCCCATGTAAGCCAATCAATAGACTCACTGACTTTCATGGGAGTTGGATCGGGCCCCAAGGGAAATGCATGATACCTGCGTAAAGCTGGAGTCATTACTATCCAGTTGGGCAGTGGTGATAATGCAGGCAAAGTTTGGGAGGTGAAAACCACACACCTGGGGCCAGGATGTGAGGCTTCTCCTCAGCCCACCCACAGCCGTTCCTCCAGCCTATGTACTGGGGTACTGGGTAGCTGATTCAGCCTCCCTCGACCACTTGCACGGTATGTTGAGGCCATTGGCTTTGCATAAATGTGGTTCCTTTCGGCTCCTCTTTTGACCCTCATCACTGGCCTCCCTGCTGGCCAGTGCAGATCTGGCATGGAGAGATCCATGCCACAGCTGGCGGCTTTGGAGGCCCGTCTGCACGGCTGCAGCCCACTCCCACAGTCGCCACTTGAGTTCAAAGTGGGCTGCAGACCCTTGTCCCTTCTCCATTTGGGTGAATTTCCCTCTAAACGTGATTCTGCCTGCCTCAGGACGCCTTTGACCCACCTGTCCAAATCTCAATGCCATCAATGGGAGTTAAGTGCAAAGAACAGCAATGAAGACTTTGCTACCCATTTACAGATGATTAACTGAGAAGACTGATAAGGCAGCAACCTACACATTCCTAGCTGCTGTGTCACTCCACTACGGTCCGCTCTAGGGCAGGAACTGCTCAAGTTATATTCTAAATAAACTCAATGAAATGGAATTTGGCCAGGGAAACAAATGTGTCGTTGAAGCCACCACACCGCTAAGGGACAGTGGTACAGTTGTTTCAGAATTAGAGCACAAAAGAAGTATCTGTTATTTTGAAAAGCGGGTGGGTATTGATGGTGGAAGGCAGGCAGGAAGCTCTGGAGCATGAACCCCATAGTTCTACACAGACCAGGTGCAATACGATGAGGAAAGCAGAATTTCCGGTTTGCCCATGTTGTCCCTATCATGTGCTCTATCCCAGAAGGGCTGCCTCTAAAGATCAGGCAACAGTCTAAGCTTGTCTCGGGCTGGAATATGACTTTAGGCACATGCATGCGCGAGGGGTGGCATGTAATCTGCACCAGCCCTGCAGAAGACCTAGGAGAGACACTCCTTTGTGGCACAACTCCCTCACGCACTTCCCTCTAGCTCCCGAGGGAAAAGAGTTACTGCTAGCTTATAACATGGCAAAAAATGCACGCACGCCCTCAGGCCAGCTCAGCCGAGCAACCCAGCACTGTTGTGGAGCAGAGAGCAGGCTCTTCCCATTGTCCTCTCCACTGGTCTCCTCATCACCAATCTGCTTGAGAGGGCAGCAAGCAATTATGCGGCCACTGCTGATTCCTACCTGTTCAATCAGTGGGAACACACCTACATGCCCAGACCCAAGGTCCAGTGAACCTGTGCAGAACTGTAAGTGGTTGGGGGTAGGCAGGGGCTCTCACTCCCTTCTAAGAGATCCAACCACCATTTAGCCTTCACTCCTTTGCTTCTCAGTTGGGACTGCTAATTATGATGGAGAGTGGTCTGACAAAAAGATGCCCTTAACCAGCACAATTTGAATTTTTTAAAAGACCAATGGGAATTAATTAGATCAAAAGGGATTTTTCTGTTGTTGTTTTTTTTAAATTGTTTAGAAAAGAAAAGACTTTGTCTGATAGCATTCCAATTGGAATGAAAGGAGCTGCTCCTATGAGTAATGGCTACAGGATGAGGCACATACGAGGAGCCCAAATTCAGTTCAGAGCACTGGTTTTTGGAGACATGAGAAGAAAATTCTCAAGGAAAGTCAAACACACCCATAACTATTTCACGGCTGCTAGTCACTGCTGACTGACTCAGTTCTCAGTGGAGTAAGTGAAAGGTTTATTGGGTGTAGTAAATAATTTAGCAGGATAAGTATGTTCCGCCCACTCCACTTGGCAGAGACAGATGACAAGTTTCCAGCTATGATGATTTTTTACTTTTGCCTACTGGGATTTTCATTTGATCATAACAGCCAGTTTTTAGAGTAATATCAAGAGACATGTATTAATTTCCTATCATGTACATGTATAAATATAATATATAATAATATTGTCCAGAATGAAGCAATCCTTAACGCTTACAAAGCACCTTCTATCTGAAGATCCCAGAGGCATTCACCAGCATTACTTCATTAACCTTTACAACACACCTGTGAGCCAGGTAAGTATTAATCTCATTTGACAGATTATTTTATTATTTCAGTTGTGGTAGCATGTAGAGGCCCCAACCAGGATCTGGACCCCCATTGTGCTAGGTGCTGTACAAATATATAGAAAGACACAGTCCCTGCACTGATAGGCAGACATTATAGGGACTAAAGTCAGCAGTAAACTCTGCCCAGATACAGAAGTCCACCCATTCAGAATTCAGTGTAAGGTGTCGTGCCAAGTAATGTTGTGCTAAGTAATTATTACAGTAATGGGCACTATAGAAACCACTCCAGCAGACAGTGAGAGGCATTGAGAGGTTCAGTGACTTGCCAAAGTCACGAGGCCACATAGTGAGTCAAAGTGAAAGCCGGGAAGAGAACTGCTGATTTAAGAGTTGCGTGTTTTTAAGCAGTATAAAACTGCTTCTCCGTATACAAACATGCACTCACGCACATTGTACAGATGTGGATATAAATAGGAAATCTGCCTTAAGCATTCATCTAAGCAACCAGCAAACACAGTAAGTAAAGAGGGTCTAGAACTAATATTGTGTTTGACACCCTGGAGAGATTATAAAGTCTTTGACCAAGAACTGTATGTATTAGAAATAAGCCCCTAGCTCTGATTTCACTGTGTGTGTGTTTGTACATATATCTACACAACTGCATGTCAAAGAGTGTAAAAACCTAGTGGCAAAAAGTTTGCCAGAATAGAAATAAGGCTCGTATTCAGCATATTAGTGCCTCTTGATCATTGTTGTTCATAGCAGTCATTCAATTAAAACTTTGTTCATACAAATTAGCAGAGAGTGAATTTCAAGCATAAAGCTGAAATTCATTAAGGTCTCGCTCCTGCAAACAATCAGACATCTGCTTACCTTTAAGCAGGTGGGTAATCCCATTGACATCAGGGGGAATATGCACCTGCTTAAAAAGCTGCTGTGGATGCCAGCAGCCTAGGGTCTAAAGACAAATACCTACAGAGGTATGCATGTGGAGATAGATGTCCAGCTGTTTATTAGAGATAGACCTGAAACTGTCCCCTGAATCCAATGCTCCTGAACATTGGAAAACTTTTGATCAGGATTTAGATGAGGATTTGAATGTTGGGACTAGGGTCACTCTCAATAATTAGCCCAGACTGGACCCTCATATGTAAGCATCCCAAATCTCAGGGAAATCTGAATTCACATGCGACTCTGGAGCTGAAATGGGTAGTTCTCACCCATCTGATACCCATAGATGTGTGTGTGTGTGTGTGTGTATTTGACACAAACACAACCCACACATAGAGGGATGGACACAGGAATGACATTTAGCAGGTGGCTGGTGAAATAGGGTCCTTTCAGCCTGCAATGAGAGACGAGAGAGCTCTCAGCTTGAACCAGAAAAAGGGGGAACGGAGATGGTAGGCCAGATCCCCAACTGAATTCAGTGGCACGACCAGCAATTTACACTAGCTGAGGAGCTGGACCATAGAGTTTTCTTTAGTCTGCCAGTTAGGATTTAATATTGTTCCTGCTCTTCTGACCCTATTCAACTCAAGGAAGAGAAATGGAGAAAAATCTGCCTATTAAAAAACATTTCCTCCTCCTCCCTCACTGTGTGCATGAAAGAAAGAAAAAGCAAGCAAGAAAGAAACAGAACGTTTGTTTAACATTCTTCCTTAAAATTGCAAATCCATAAAGCAAGAAGCCACAAACTTTCTCCAAACCCAAATATTTAAAGAAACTCTCTTCTCTTTTTCTTAACCTTTCCTTAAGATCACCAAGAAATGGCACTTTCTTACCTGAGCCGGGCCAGATTTATGGGCTCTGAGATTTCCAACCAGCAGATAGGCTGTGGGTAATGCCAGGACTAGAACAGACAGCAAGCAAAAAACCACAGCACAGCGTATTTTCTTCAGATCCTCCCTGACACCCATTCCGGATTCTTGATTGGTCATATGAACTGCTTCCTCCAGGGATATTTCAGCAATGTGTGGCATGCCTTTGACTGGCTTGTGCACCTCTCCCTCTGAATCGAATCTGGGAGGAGGAAAATCTCTTCTGCTTGCTGTCCTGCATGGAGACCCCCATTAAATAAGAGCTCACTTGAGTGTGGGATGGCTCTCCCCCCCTACACACACATGCACCCTCCCTCCCATGGAATGCACCGCCTACATAGAAACCCAGTTCAGGGAGACAGACAGAGCACCACTTTTGCTAAGCTTGGAGAGGTGCACGTACTATGCTTGTGTCAGTTTTTCCTCCCTTTACAGAAGGAAGTTAGGAAAGTCCCAGGGGGTGGAACCAGGATAAATTAAAATGGATCAGATTAAAAGCTTTTCCACCCTGCAAAAGGGAACATGAAACCAATGGGAGTGAAAGTGAGAGATGAGAGAGATCAGCACAGAAATAATATACTGTACTCAAAAATTACAGAGTATACAAATTTAATTAAAAAGAACAGGAGTACTTGTGGCACCTTAAAGACTAACAGATTTATTTGAGCAGAAGCTTTCGTGGGCTACAGCCCACTTCATCAGGTGCATAGAATGGAACATACAGTGAGAAGATATTTATACATACAGAGAACATGAAAAGGTGGAAGTTGCCCTACCAACTCTAAGAGGCTAATTAATTAAGATGAGCTATTATCAGCAGGAGAAAAAAAAACTTTTGTAGTGATAATCAAGATAGCCCATTCCGGACAGTTGACAAGAAGATGTGAGGATACTTAACATGGGGAAATAGATTCAATTTGTGTAATGACCCAGCCACTCCCAGTCTCTATTCAAGCCCAAGTTAATGGTATCTAGTTTGCAAATTAATTCTAGTTCAGCAGTTTCTCATTGGAGTCTGTTTTTGAAGCTTTTCTGTTGCAAAATTGCTACCTTTAAATCTGTTAGAGTGACCAGAGAGGTTGAAGTGTTCTCCTACTGGTTTTTGAATGTTATGATTCCTGATGTCAGATTTGTGTTCATTTATTCTTTTGCTTAGAGACTGTCCGGTTTGGCCAATGTACATGGCATAGGGAGTGGCTGGGTCATTACACAAATTGAATCTATTTCCCCATGTTAAGTATCCTCGTACCTTCTTGTCAAGTGTCTGGAATGGGCCATCTTGATTATCACTACAAAAGTTTTTTTTCTCCTGCTGATAATAGCTCCTCTTAATTAATCAGCCTCTTAGAGTTGGTAGGGCTACTTCCACCTTTTCATGTTCTGTATGTATATATATCTTCTTACTATATGTTCTATTCTATGCATCTGATGAAGTGGGCTGTAGCCCACGAAAGCTTATGCTCAAATAAATTTGTTAGTCTCTAAGGTGCCACAAGTACTCCTGTTCTTTTTGCAGATACAGACTAACACGGCTGCTACTCTGAAACCTATCACTAATTTAATTGAGGATAGTCACATCATGCAACTCTAGGAAGGAGGGGGGCAAGTGTCCTTTGATTGTTTAGGGACAGGTAAAGTGACTCTGAGGCTACGTCTTCACTATGGGGGGGGGGTCGATTTAAGATATGCAAATTCAGCTATGTGAATAGCGTAGCTGAATTCGACATATCCGAGCCGACTTACCCCGCTGTGAGGACGGCGGCAAATCGACCTCCGCGGCTCCCCCGTCGACGGCGCTTACTCCTATCTGCGCTGGTGGAGTACAAGCGTCGATTCGGGGACTGATTGTTGCGTCCTGACGAGACGCGATAATTCGATCCCCGAGAGATCGATTTTTACCCGCCGATTCAGGAGGGTAGTGAAGACGTAGCCTGAGAAAGGGTTTGAGCCTGAGAAATGCTGAGTGATTTCTAACTTTGGTGGGAGTGTGCAGGGTGAGTTGTGCCCATCTGGAGGTGCTCAGGCAACCACTCCCAGGATCCGGCCCAAAACAAGAGCTGATTTGGATTCCTGCCTGTTTCTGAGGTGAAACCAAACTTCTTTGCAGGTTGGAAAAATGTTGGGCCAGTTTCTGTGTTTGAGGGGTTCTTTTCAGTGCAAATTCCCGGGCGCCTGTTGTCACTGGTTAGGAAGGGAACGGAGAAGGGTAGTGTCTCTGCTACACACTGCATGCTTTAGGGTCATCTTAGTTTATTGGTCGGCTGATATGGTGATGTCAGCTGAAAAAAGGGCTAGGGGCCCAGTCCTGGGCCAACAGGAGTTTAGTGATTGATCTCAGTGGGAGCAGATCAGGATCCCAGCTAATAACCCCAATAAAATTAATAAAATAATATCAGGCCATATGGTGTGATTTAAACAGTCCCACCTGGAAGCGGGGGGGCATTGCCCCTCAGGGAGATCCAGGAAGTGCTTGGGAGCCACAATCCCTCTCCAGATTTTCTGGACTATTGAAGGAATTGCACATGCTGTATCTTACGTTGGGACAGTAGATCATGTGTGCCCATCCTTCCTCCTTACATTGGCATGACTTGTCAGGACATCCTTAAATAATGGGATTGCTGCTGTGCCTGATTTCTGTATGCAAATACAGAGCGAGGCTGCTGCTGCTACCCTCCCTCCCACTGCATGCGTCCATGCACGATTTCGAAACAATCAATCAGAGGAGAGGCAAAGGAAGACTGCAGATTAGCAACTTCAGCAAGGGCCTGATCCTGATAAGAGCGAGCTGTATACCTGTAGTTCCCACTGAACTCCGTGCTCACCCCTTCTAGATGAAGCCCTCGCAAGGAGGCAGAAAACAGTGACAAATCAGAAGCTCTCCTTTTAAATATTGGTCTGTGTGAGTTTAGTGCACTGAAATTCTCAACGGTAGTGCTATATTGTGTAGTAACTGGGGGCTCGGAAATGATCAGTTATTACTATTTAAGAATTACCCAGCCTTGTAGAAAAGATAGAACGGAGGGCTAAAAGAATAAAAATCTGAGATCTAATGGCTAGATTTCTGCAAAAGGAAGCTCAGAGTTGCTTCAGCCTTTTGCAAGAGCGTACCGCTGGTGTAATGAATGCGACTTCCCCTTTATCGCTGGCTGTCAAAAAGTAAATGAATTAAAAGTCCTGATAAATTAATATCGAACATTGATGTTATATGATGTTCCAGATACAGTAGTAAAATAGGGAACATGATGGAATCCAATATTATAATTAAAATGCATATGAAAGGGAAGTCAATTGTAAGTGGTACAGCTTTGGGCAAAATATACAAACTTTCAAGAGAGGGTTTTCCTTATGAACAGTCCTGTTAGGAAAGAAAGGGGTTGCATTCATACTGATTTCTTTTAGGTTAAGTGATAAAGTGAAGAAGTAAGGCTAATGTTTGCAGTCAAGCATGCTTATGCTATCAAGTTAGTGGAATACACCTGTGCTGAACGGGGTACTAAATAAAAGGAATTGAAACCAAATAGTGTGTTTATATGGACAATTGACCATAGAGTAGAATAATTAGAAATGTAATTGTTTGGTTAATAATCCACAAACTCAGCCAAGTCAGGGTTGGCAACCCTCCAGGATTGTTCTGGAGTCTTCAGGAATTAAAGATTAATCTTTAATTAAAGATTATGTCATATGATGAAACTTCCAGGAATACGTCCAACCAAAATTGGCAAGCCATCCCTACCAAGGTCCCACCATTGCAATTAAAACAAGGAGAACCGCTCCAGCTGTTCTGGCTTGTTGGAGCACAACAGTTCTTGAAGGGACTCTGCATTGTATAATGAACTGTCGAAACAAGTTTAAAAAACAGTGAAGAATATGGAGGAACTTTGTATAAATTATATTAACTTTAAACTGGACATTTCAGCAGCTAGCGGAGTGTTGATGGAGAAACTGAAAATTGAGTAAGCATAACTTACAAGAACTCAAAAATTGATGTCTCATTCCCTGATGGGATGGTGAGAGAGGACAACTCTCCTTTTGGTTGGACCTTTTGAATCTTCAGAAGTATAGGTCACCATCTGATTTGTCCAAGCCAGCACCGTCAAGAAGAGGAGTCAAGTTGGATCACCCAGCAGAAATCGGATAAAATGGTCCATCTCCTTCAGTACATTGCTTTCTCAAAGCTGAAGACACCTGGAAGAGAGAAGATTGAGGTCCTCGGCCAGCCACCTTTGAGTCCTCCTGGTGACACCTACAATATTTATCTTGGATAGGAACCTTCAAATGTCTCTTTTTATTTTCCAGCAATTTGGGTTGCCCATGAGCACACTGGGAAAAGACTATAGTTGTGTCTGTCCGTCACTCCACCAGTTTTTGCAGTGTCAGCTCCTGCTCTGAATGATAACTGAGCTGAAAGCTGATGGATGAACAAGATCTCATGATAAGCAACACACAGACTTCCTCTCAGGTGATAACTCATATCAGGGAATTGATTCATTCCTGAAACTGAGTACCTAATTAGCAAGGAAATGTAAGTGCTTGTGTGTCTACTGTGGAGATTGTCACAAACTTCATGTGTGTCTTTGTTTTGTAACAGGTGTCAGTCAAGATTGTTGTAAAGTAACTTTAAAACTGAACAAGTTACTTTTGTTAACTAAGAGGGAGAGCTCAGTGGTTTGAGCATTGGCCTCCTAAACCCAGAGTCATGAGTTCAATCTTTGAGGGGGCCATTTAGGGATCTAGGGCAAAAATCTGTCTGGGGTTTGGTCCTGTTTTGAGCAGGGGGTTGGACTAGATACCTCCTGAGGTCCCTTCCAACCCTGATATTCTAAGATTGTAGAACTGTACTTGTGTGTAATTAATGGTTTCATACTGCTTTTCAGGTTCCAGGTGCACTCGGTCTGTATAGTCTGTCATAAATGTTGGAGTTTTGTGAGATAGTTAGGAAAGTTAGTCAGATCCTGGGGCTAATATAATTCACTGGGAAATAGGTAACAAGGGTTGACTACTATAGATCTGTTGTGTAGGAGACATTGGTGAACTGGCATATAAGTATCTGACCAAATTATCTTGTGATCTGCTTTGGGATTATTTTTCCTCTGTTCTGTTAGCAACACAGGAGTTGATCACCAACTATCGCAAGTGAAGCCCTATTCTGTGGGACTCAGTCAAAAATCTAAACAAAGTCACCTTCCCACGGCAATAATTGAATGTGTTATTTTCTATGGCGGTAGTGTGATTTGATTCTGAATGGTTATATCAACCAGTGTTCTAGTTCATGTTAGCCAAATCGATACCTGTAATATGTATGTATACCAAAAGATTTTCCATTGCATTTTCACTTTTTCACAATTTATCTTTTTTCTCAAAAAATATATTGGAGACCATTTTTTCAAGATTATCCCTCTCATTTTGGTAGGAAAAAATCCACTTTTTCCTATTTTTTTTTATAAAGTTTTTTTTCTGTTTCCTCCCCACTGGAAAAAAAAAGTTAAAAAGTGAAAGAAAGTAGGAGGAAAAAAACCAACATTTTCATTGACTTTTTTATTCTCCTTTTTCCCAGTAGGAAAAAAAATTGTGCGGGGGAAGGTTTAAAGAGTGAGGGAAAGTGGGATTGTTCAGGGAAAGTGGAAGTGTTCAAATACTTTGCTGAACATTTTTGCATCAAAATTTCATTGAAAAAAACAAAATAGTTCAAATTTGCCCTTGAAAAAATTGTAATCAGAACCCATTTTTCAATGAAAAAAATTCTGGCAATAAAATTTCAGCCAGCTTTACTCAGTAGCTATTTGGGGAAGTAAAGATTATAATTCGCCCTCTTACAGGTAATCCTGTGCTGCCCTTTATACTGGTGAAAACTAAAAATCCTACTTTGTACAGAATACATCATTTAGGTCCTAATTCTGCACTGAGAAATCCAGAGTCTGTCTGCTTCCCTCTCACTGCACGATCAGGGCCTTGGGAATTGAAGAAAGAGGAAAAGAACCCTCTATGGGTGGGTTGAATGAGTTGTTACAGCAGAAAAGTAAAAGAAGAAAACAGGATTAGAAAAAAGGTGGGAGGGGAGTGGTTTTCGAACTTTTTAGGCTGGGTACCCCTTTCCAAATAATGTAGTCTACTGCGTACCCCCATCTGAGATAGGGTCATAATATACCTATGAAAACTGAAAAAAAAAAGGTCTGTAAGGGATAACACAATGCACAAGGCCTGGAGTATGTTGTTCTGGATAATATTATTATTAATTAATTATTATTATTTATTGTAATGAACAATTTTATTATATATACTTTTGCTTCGGATGAAAAATAGCACCTCAAACAAGTTTCTAGTCCAGTGTGGTGGTGTGAACCTGTAATTCTAGCTACATGCTGAGGTTGGTGGATTGCTTGAGCTCAGGGGTTCTAGGCTGCAGTGTGCTATGCCAATTGGGTGTCCAGTGCCACTGAGAGCCTGGCCACTGGGTGGCTGAAGGACTGGCTAGAACAACACGAATGATGTGTTGTGATTGGCGCTCTCTCTCTGAAGGTCTGCTCGATCAAGTTACTAGCTGTTGTAAATATTAAATTGTCAAGGTCATTTTATTAAGTTTCAGGGGGTAGCCGTGTTAGTCTGTATCCACAAAAACAACAAGGAGTCCAGTGGCACCTTAAAGACTAACCAATTTATTTGGGCATAAGCTTTTGTGGGTAAAAAACCTCACTTCTTCAGATGCATGGAGTGAAAGTTACAGATGCCGGCATTATATAATGACACATGAAGAGAAGGAAGTACCTGACAAGTGGATAGAACAAGAATAGTTCTTGAACAAAAAACCTTCAGAAACAGACTTCAAAGAGAAACAACAGAACTAAAATTCATTTGCAAATTTAACACCATTAATTTGGGCTTGAATAGGGACTGGGAGTGGCTGGCTCATTACAGAAACAGCTTTGCCTCTCCTGGAATTGACACCTCCTCATCTATTATTGGGAGTGAACTACATCCACCCTGATTGAATTGGCCCTGTCAACACTGGTTCTCCACTCATGAGGTACTCCCTTCTCTTCATGTGTCATTATATAATGCCTGCATCTGTAACTTTCACTCCATGCATCTGAAGAAGTGAGGTTTTTTACCCACGAAAGCTTATGCCCAAATAAATTGGTTAGTCTTTAAGGTGCCACCGGACTCCTTGTTGTTTTTGATGATAACCTGTCTGTTCATTCCCTTTGGGGCACCTGCCATTTGTTGTTTTTGTCATTTTATTGTAATTAATTAAAATGAAAGAAGCCTCTGTGCTGGTCTCAGGCACTCAGAACTAACATAACCTGTGATAACCTGTTCGTGACTAAGCATTAAAAAATGCCAGTCATGTATTTTTGTTAATAATAAAACAATACAGGAAAGGAGGCAAAGAAAAGTTCACTATCTACGCATTCCTACAGCTGACTTGGGTGATAAGAATATATAGCGTTGGCATTTTAAAATTCTTGCTAACATACAGTACTTGTTGATGTTAATTAAAAATAATAATAATAAAATGCTTACCTATCAGTCTGATGGATGTCTCTGCTTTCTATCACACAAATCACTGACGGCAGGGAGAATTGGAGAGAAAACTTCCCTCGTGAATCACTTTCGGCGTTTAATCTCTGACGGTAATTGGTCTTGATCACCGTGAGAGCAGAGGAGCCAATCTCACAATGGTACATTGTGGAGAAGGGCATCAGGAACTTGACAGCCCATTGTGACAAGTTCAGGTAATCTTCCATCCTTTGTGCCCGAAAGTCTGCCGAAGGTTTGCGTGTAAACTCTTATTTAAGCCCACTGTCAGAAGAGAGATCTAAACGTTTCTCCTGCACATACACTGACAGATGAGGGACTGGGAGAGATTGTATTGTGTATGCAGGCCTTTGCATTGTCTATGTAGGGGAAATATGTTCTAAGTTGCTGGCTAAGTTGTTGCAAGTGCTCCATAATGTCAGCTTTCACACTCACATAACTGCATATTGCCATTTGTTGCGAGACGTTTTTGCAGTATTAGAAAGCAGTCAATCACATTTCTCTTTAAGCAGCTAGCCCACAATAGTAGTTTCTTAATCATGGATTCAGTTTTGTCTTGTGTTTTGAAAATAGTGACATTTAAGCCCCGAAGGCCTAAATTGAGCTTGGTGAGGCAAGAAAAAATGTCTGCCAAGTAGGCTAATCACTGAAGCCAGGCAGCATCTTCCAAGCAAGAGGACAGTGCAAAGGGGAGTGGTTGGTAAAAAAAAACGTAAAGCTCGCTGCCCAGCTCAAAGAGTCATGTCAGCACTTTGCCACGCAACAATCAGTGAACCTCAGTGTGCATTAGTAGCATCAAATGGTCACTTCCCATTTCATCACTCGGTAGCAAAAATTCTCGAATTTAGAGGCTGTGTCTTAGCAAAGTTAACCATCTTGACTGCATGAGATAACACTGACGTTAAGTATTCAGGCATTTTTGGGGAAGCAAGGACCTCTTTGTGGAGTCTGCAGTGCACCGATGTGGCTTCTCTTGCTACAGCCTTGATACAAACTACAACTCCACTGTGCTTTCCCGTCACTGAGTTTGCCCCATCAGTGCAAATCCCTACACAGTGGGACCAGTCAATTCCATTCTCACTCATGAAGTTATCAAGCAGTAAAAAAATCTCTTCTTCTGTTGTTCGGGTAGGCAGGGGCTTTCATACATACAACTAACATAAACCAAAAGATTAGCTAGGCTAGCTAAATCCGTGGACTTGTCTAGTTGCAGAGAATAATAGTCACTGTTTCTAATGTGAAAGAGAGACCATTTTCAGCCATATCAGCACTGCACTGTGACACAGTGTTATCGGAGAAGAGTATGGTATGAAGTTTTTCCTGCTTTTCCACGGAGCAATTGAAAAAATTAGTTGGTTTGTCTTTAAATTGATTTTGTTTATGTAGCGCCCCCTCTCCACCCAGTTACCTTCTTTAATGCCAATCTGCTTACAGGTTTTGATCCCACCACCCACTCAGCAGGGTGTATCTTCTTTATTTTTTCCTATGAATTTATTTGGCAGTGCCTCCACCCTGCTCGCTCCTTCCTATCAGGGTCACCAGGGCAGCTTGGGAGGAAAATTCTAACCTCAGAGTAACCCCCACTTACTTGCCAGATAGTTGGAGACTCCCAAGAAATAACACAAATACATACAATGTATTCAACACAGTAATTATATTAAACAGGAGACAAATTTAAAATAACAGGGTAAAACACTATTCTTAGAGTCACTGGTGCCCACACTAATAATACCCGTGACTTTCTCCAGTCATGGGACCTGATGTATGAAATGTAAGATTAGTGTCCCATTGGTACGTGTACTTTGTTGGGGCCCTTCATGACCTATGACCACGATATCTTCTCTGCAGTGGTTTGGCAGTGTGGCTGACTGGGTTCAGTACAACCTAAAGGACTCGCAAGTGGGAGGAGGTGGTAAGTCCCTCCACAGATTTAATATGCAGCTGGTTATAAAATCCCCAAACCCTCACTCCCTGGCTTGAGGACACAGTTCAGGGAGTAGGGGGTCCCCAAAACAAGTTCCCTGATTGACTAACTAAAAGATGTTCCTGTGGCACCTTTAAGACTAACAGAAGTATTGGGAGCATAAGCTTTAGTGGGTAAGAACCCACGAAAGTTTATGCTCCCAATACTTCTGTTAGTCTTAAAGGTGCCACAGGACCCTCTGTTGCTTTTTACAGATTCAGACTAACACGGCTACCCCTCTGATACTTAACTAAAAGATGGTGCACTCACAAACTCCATGAATGATCCTCAGGTTCAGAGATGACTCTGGACTCCTCAGTCACTGCAGAGGGGCTGATCTCTGCCAGCCGGGATCCTCTTCAGGCACGGGTCAGGCTGCTTCAGTCCCAGGATTTCTCCTCACCACAAAGTGGTGCACGGCTCAAGTTGCAGATTACACAACTACACTAACATCCAAACTGTAGCCTCCTACCCCAGCGTCCAGACACACACACAGCAGGCAGCAGCCCTGGACTAGCAGTCAGAGCAGAGCTGACCATGTGGTGACTGGTCTCACTTAGGGAGCTGGAGGGCGAACTCAGCCTGGCTGGGGAAGTTTCCCAGCAAAACTCTACAAACTGGGAATCATCAGTGGAGAGGGAAAAGCCCAGTTGAGGGATCTGGCTTTCAGGTCCCTAGAGGCCAGTTCTCGTGGGGAACCCTGCATACAGGCCTGGGACTCCCCAGCTCCCCACACAGCCAGTCCTGCCCTTGCCCTGGCTGGCTCCAGATGGACTCAAAAAATGGCTTCTCCCCTTTCCTGAACTCCTTGGGAGGGCCTCTCACTCCCTATTGGTTGCCAGGCAGACTCTGAGTCTGCCTTGGCTCCCCCTCCGTACCAGGGACAGTGTTCCTCTCCCTGAGCTGCCAGCAGACAGCGCCCCAGGAATCTAGGGCATCTCCTTGGGGGTTACATTTAGTCTCTAGATGCCAGCAAAGAAGGGATGAGTTAAGACTGTGTGGTTTGATCAATCTTTGATATCCAGTATCCCCATTCCATATACATCCAAGTTCAATGTAACTTTCATCAGACTTTTTTTTTTTAGTGCCCCCCCCCCATTCTTTGTCCTGCTCTGTTGCATGCTTCCCAGATTGAACTTGTAAATCAGGCCTGGCCTCCTCTGCGTTCACACCCCTACAGCGACCAGCAGTAGTTGAATGAGCTGAAAATGTGATTGCACTGGGCTCCTGCTGATCTCTATTTGTTCCACCCTTTGCTAATGTCCAAGTCTTGAGCCAGCGAGCCATATTTTTCCACTGAATTGAAGCCTAAAAACTCTTAACTCTGACACCAGATGTCAATAGCGGCTTGTAAGAATGAGGCGAATTAGACCTCATTAGCGTTAACCTCGCTAATGAGCCCTAATTGGCCTCACACTTGTAGCGTTTATACGCGTTTATAGTGTTAACCTTGCACAGCAGAAATGAAATGTACACTAAGGCAGCTGTGGTTTTAATTAAAAGGAGATTAAACATTGATTAGATTGCAAGTCTTACTAAATAAAATGCGCTGTTTGCCATTACAGGATTTTTCTCATGTACTTCCTGACAAGAGCTCACATATCCCTAGGGTTACGTGTACCTCAGCTTGAAAACCACAGATCTAGGGAGTCAGTATAAATGATATAAATTATAAATGACATAAAGCATCCAGCATAATGGCACCCTGATCTCAGCTGGGGGATTCTAGATGCTACCATAATATAATAAAGAAAGAGGGAAATTAACATATTTCTAAGTGTAATAATAACAAGAATATTTGAATATCTGTGCAATGACTGTGTAAGACAGGGTGGCTGAGGTAATATCTTTTATTTAGGGTGACCAGATGTCCCGATTTTATAGGGACAGTCCCGATATTTGGAGCTTTTTCTTATATAGGCTGCTATTACCCCCTACCCCCGTCCCGATTTTTCACACTTGCTGTCTGGTGACCCTACTTTTGTTGGACCAACTTCTGTTGATGAGAGATGAACTTTCAAGTTTACACCCAGATCTTCTTCTATTGACTTCTTCTATTGACTCCATCTGAGCTTCTAAAAGTGTTTTACAAATATGAATGGAATAAGCATCCTAATATCCCGGAGAGGTAGGTGAGTATTATCACCATCTTTCAAAAGTAGAGCGTAAAAGGTCCCTGAAGATCCACACCTTCAAACCCTTAGATATGTACTTATCCTCATGAAAAGCAACAGAGAGTCCTGTGGCACCTTTAAGACTAACAGATGACTAACATGAGTAGTTCAAGTGGAATAAATGTGAATATTTGCTGAAGTACAAACAACTCAAATGAATAAATGTTTGATGGCTGCCACCTTGGTCAACACACCAGGGATTGAATGGGGAACCTCAAGAACTAAAAGCAGGAACTGCTACAATTTGAGCTGAAGAATCAGTCCTCTGTAGGTGGGACTATAACAGATTCATTTTCTTTGTGGATGGTGCAGAAAATGACTTGTAACACTAACTCATCAATGAGTTACATTTGCAGGATTTAGCCTCAAGGTGACTTGCCTTCGGTCATGCAACAAGTTGGTTTCAGAGCTGTCGAAAGAATACAGTTCTCTAGACTTTCAGTCTCATGTTCTAACCACTAGATCAGATTCCTTCCTATGTGAGAGTCATATGACAAAAAATGAAAAAGGAACAAAAGAACAGGGGTGGAAGAAAGAAAAAGAAATTAAGCAAAAGATTGGTGCTTCTATTTGATTGCACAGGGCATTTCTTTGAATGAGCAGTTGCTGAGGTTCTACAGTGGGTTGTGAAAATGACAGAATTAGTTTCCTTTTCTGTGTCACTAGGAATCCCCAAGATGAATCTGACTGAAACAGTTTGAAGAGTAAAATGGACTGAGTTTTCATCCTTTGTGCTGTTTGGCATTTCACTTCTCTTGGAGAAAGGAAGCAGACCCACCAGTTTCATTTTCCTTTCTATTCAGTTTCCAGTTTGCAGTCAGAGAGTGCAAACACGGCCGGGGAATACTGAAACCCCAGCAAGACCATTTTCAATTAAATGTAAAAGAAGGCACAGATCTTCAGGTCCAGCCAAGCTATCCTTGGAGTGTGTGTTGAAGGGGATGGGGGCAAACATGACATTCAGCAGTTCTCCAACCTTGAGGGCAACCAGGGTTGGTTTATGTTCCAGCATAAATTAGAGCAGCCTCTGATTTATTCTGGTAGTAAATCAAGCCCCTGGGAACTGTTCTAGTGCTCCAAGGGTCTCCAGAGAGCAAATCCTACTTTTGGCGCGCCAACTCCCTTCTCCCCAGTACGCTGGGTAGTGGTGCTGGGGAAACCAAGAACATGCTCCAGTCCCACCTCCAACTCAGACCTTTCCACCTCTGATGTTTCATGTACCATTTGCTAGATAATAGCGCATAAGAACTCCATGCCTGTGAAATTACTCTAACTCTTTATTAAGAGACCTCTTTGCAGAGATGTTGCAGGTACAGCTAGAAATCCAGTCAAGGGCAAACACTCTGGTTTCCTGTGCTTGCTCCAAACGCTTCCTTCCTGCAACCTGGGCTCCAAGATCCATGTAGGTTAATATATGGAGATATACCTATCTCATAGAACTGGAAGGGACCTTGAAAGGTCATCAAGTCCAGTCCCCTGCCTTCACTAGCAGGACCATTTTTTTTGCCCCAGATCCATAAATGGCTCCCTCAAGGATTGAACTCACAACCCTGGGTTTAGTAGGTCAAATGCTCAAACCACTGAGCTATCCCTCCCCCTGTTACTTCTTTCCTTCAATTTTTTTCTTGTGGCTGAATGGCTCATCTAGCTCAATAGGCTAGAACCCATTATGGACACAGCGAACACTTTCGAATATATTGCTTAGTGTGCCCTCAGTTGTTGGTAGTGGCTAGTGACTTCTTTTCAATGAGCTGTTCAGTGATTTGGGGTCAGCGCAGATCTTCCATTTTCTCGCCACTACTAGGCTACAGATCTACTCTGGGTCAGCTTCGAGAGGTGTCGTGATGAATGTAATGTAATCTTTGAGGATCTGCCAATTCCTTCTTCATATTTCTCCAGTCTAATATTGCTGTTTATCATTGTTACAGGGGTTACATTGCGACAGGCTCCACAGTCCAGTGGGAATCAAGCTGGTTATTGATCTAATAGCATGCCTGCAAATGCGGCCTTTGAATGACTGGCAGCCTTCTTCTGCAGCATGTGTATATTGACAGTTGTTGGGTCTGTTAAAGTCATCCTGCCAATGTCCTCGTCTTCATTGGATGTCCTCAGTTACTGCATGTGCTGCTCCATTTTCCTTCCTGGGGTAAGCTGCAGCACTGGGACACAAAGTGCTTCTGTTTCCCACAACCCTGGCCCTGCTACCCATAGACTGGGCATTTTTATTTTTGCCTTTCTTTGTGTTTTTTTGTGGTACTTATCAGGGCGCTGGAACGAGGGGGCCATGGCCCCCCACCTTTAAAATGGAAGGGCTATGCCCAAGGTCTGTGGGGGGCAGGAGCAGGCTTGGGGGGCAGGGGGAAACTGCCCCCCCAGCATGAGCCGGTGGAGCGGAGTGGGTCGGGGCCAGGTCGCTCCACTTCCTGCTGTCTAGTGATTGTAGGGCGGGCCGGACCCCACACTCACGGGGCGGCGGGAAGTGGAGTGACCCGGCCCCAGCCCGCTCCGCTCTGCTCCCCTGGCTCCCAGCCTTGGGACTTGGGGGGCAAGGGGGAACCGCCCCCCCAGCACTCACCAGTGGCGCGGCTGGGAGCCGGCGGAGCAGAGCGGGCTGGAGCTGGGTCGCTCCATTTCCCGCCGCCTGGTGAGTGCAGGGTGTGCCCGACCCCTACTGCAGTCCCCCGGGACGTAGCTCAGGGGAAGGGGTGGAGTGGGGGTGGGGCTGGGGCAGAGCAGGGGTGGGAAGAGGCAGGGCGGGGGTAGAGCAGGGGTGGGGGCTTTGGGGAAGGAGTGCCATGATTTTAAAACCAAACTGGCTCTTCATTAGTAGAATTATTTACTGATATGTTAGTATTCCAGCCATGTGCACACAGACTGGCTTCTGCTACCTCCTTCAAACTCTTCCCTCCTTCAGCCTCTGCGACTCTCTCTAAGGCCTATGCAGGTTGCGACACATGACACACACCCGGGCTTGAGAGGAGACACAAAGGGCAATAATGACTCTATATCACCAGGGAATTCCCCTAAGCAAAGGGAATCTCCAGTTACCCTTTTCTGTCAGGCTTCTGTGCCCAGGGCATTAGGGAAGCAACATATTAGGGACAGAGCAAGGGCTGAGGACCTGGGTCTAAACCAGGGATTGGCAACCTTTCAGAAGTGGTGTGCCGAGTCTTCATTTATTCACTCTAATTTAAGGTTTCGCGTGCCAGTCATACATTTTAATGTTTTTAGAAGGTCTCTTTCTATAAGTCTATAATATAGAACTAAACTATTGTTGTATGTAAAGTAAATAAGGTTTTTAAAATGTTTAAGAAGCTTCATTTAAAATTAAATTAAAATGCAGAGCCCCCCGGACCGGTGGCCAGGACCCAGGCAGTGTGAGTGCCACTGAAAATCAGCTCGCGTGCCATAGGTTGCTTACCCCTGGTCTAAACAATGAAAACGTTTCTAGTCATATTAACATTTGTGAAGCTCTCTCTCCCTCGCCTCCGTGCCCCCAGGAAACCCTAAAATTGGGATGTAAACTACCTGACAGGATCCCCAAGTCCTTTCCTTTATTTAGGGGGGGAAAAGGTATTTATGAGCTTGTCTTCTGAAAGGGACAAGTACATCAAAGCTGCACAGGCCTCACGCAATGTATCTGCAAAGTATCAACGCCTAGAGAATGGATTCTAAATATACTTTTTTTTTAAAAAAAAAAAGCGCCCAATGAAAACCTACTACATTATCATAAGAAAGCAAAGAAACAATCGTTACTGTCTTCCACACATTCTATTTTAACCTACTTTGGTCAGCGGTGTTAAGAACCATTCTCATCTGAGCTCAGAAAAGTCAGGGATCATGGGGAAAATTTGTGCTTTTGACCCAGAGAAAAATGTTGCCCTCCAGGTCAGAGGGGTTGGCCAGACATTGCTTCTGTAACTGCCCCTTCCCAGCCCAGCAGGGAAGTAGGCCTTCATCAGCCACCCTTTGTGTGCAATGAAGTTTGGAGAAGATGATTATGGGCCAGATCCTCTGCTTAGGTGCATTGGCAGAGCTGCATTGACCTCAGTAGAGCTATAGCAATTTACACCAGGATCTGGATCTACTTTCTATAGGCACAGTTGTGACCCACAGGAGGTGCCTGTAGAGGGAAATAAAGCCTGGCCCCTGTGCCCCATCTTGTGTGAGTGGGTTGGGAATGGACACAGTGTGGACAGAGTTTTGATGTGATCAGGAAATAACCTGCACCAGATAAAGGCCTGGCACAGATTTTTTTTTTCCCTCTTGAAGCAAGTGATGATATGGACTCAGACAATCACACTATGGTCCCCAATCGGCTCCAGTGCATAGTTGCACTGCCCTTGCTAGAGGCTTGTGGCAAAACCTTTGTATCCTCAGGGGTGAAGATGGGTTGAGTTGGACCCTGGCCCAACTGATTAAATAAACCTCAGGGAGCAAGTGCAAAGGAGAATATTTATTTTTTTCCACCCTCTGCTGCCCAGAGTCTGTATTAAATGTTCCTCCATGGAAGAGCCGAGAGCTAAACAATCTGCTGTGCTGCGTCTGCATTGGCCTGCCTGCCCCATGTGTCTTGTTAGTCCTTCAGAAGTAAATTACTGCATGCGAGCAGAGCTAGTGTTTACTGCAGGCACATCAAGAGGCTGCCAAAGATACACAAAGTGACATCAGTTAGGCATATTTTTTTCGGCCCGGGGGAGAAAAAAACAAAACAGAACAAGAGGATCCAGAAAGCGATTTTAGACATCACAGAAGGGACCAGATGGTTCCTGTTTCTTGCACAGCTGCGTGGGGAGGAGCAAGTAGCCATCTGCTGCAGTTGAAATCCCCTGCCCTCTGGGGAGCAATTCGTCCCAAAAGAGGTGGAAAAGGGCAGGGACAAGCTACCCCACTTTGCACTGGCCCCTGGGGCTAACAGGCCTCTGAGAAGGGGGGAGCTGATGCAACATCCTTAAGAGATATTGCAGCCTGCTCACTGCATGGAGCTTCTTGGGAGACCAGCCTTCCCCAGCTCCCCTTTGGGCAGTGCAGTTGTGCAGTGGCCTCGAAACGCCCAGTATGTCATATAAATTACCTCCCCCAAAAACGCAGAAAGTTCAATCATACAGAGTGGCAAAGGGACATTAGGAATTAGAGGCCAGGGGCAAAAGATATGCCATTACTTTAGTCTTGAAAAAAGAGACATGGAGGGGCAAGAAAACACAGGAAAATCGCACTAGACTCAGTGGAGCTGCAATGTCTGCCACCAGATTCAAACTTTTCCCACAGTCTGATCATATCTAGATTCCTGGTTTATGTTCAGGTGCCTCTCAAGTCCTAAACAACCCACTTGCAGAGGAGAAAGTTCTTGCATCAAGCATCTTGCAACAGAAAGGAGGCTGTTGAGACATGAGAGAAAGGACTTGGGAGGGGAGCAAAGGAGATCACGTAGTTCAGTGAGTAATCCTGAAGAGACATAGGAATGGGAAGAGTATCTGCAGTTACACTAAATAGGATGAAATTAAGAAGGACTCTTAATCCTCATGATTCAGGGCACAAGGAAATCATTAGCTAAGATCAGGAGGAAATATCATCCTATTACTTAATATTGCATAACTGGATGCTGTCTGAGAATTTAATGTTCTCCTCTTACGTTTCCAGCATAGGTCACTGATAGAGGCAGCAAATGGTAAGATATTGGACTAGAGGTACCAGTTGTGTTTTCTGGCATGGCTCAAGAACATTGAGGGCTTTAAACATTTGTACCAAGACCTTGAACACGGCCTGGAATTAGATGGGAAGCCAGGCGGTGAATGAGGCAGCTATGTATGTCAGTCTAGGCTGCCCAATAACAGGGTTGATGTATGTTAGATCAATGGGAGATTCCTCATGGCCTTCACAGACAAACCCAAGTAGAGTGTACAGGCCGGCTTGGAGGTGACAGAGGCAAGGGCCATCGTGGCTAATCCTGCTTCTGAAAGAATGAGGAGCAATCTCCTATGTAGCTAAGAGTGGGAAAAGCTGCTCTGTGGGGGTCAGAGATGAGTCCAGAAGAAGACAGACACTGTGCGCCGCTGTGACCAGCAGAGGCCAGATGCTCTCAGAGTGGGCAGAGATCCAAAATCCTGATGCTTCCCTCTTCATACCAATATCTCCTACATTTTTACTGGGTTGAGCTCGAGTTGTAGCCTTTGCAACCCACTCAGGCACTGGGATGTTTGAATAATAGCCCCGTAGAGTCACCATGTGAGTTGCTGGCAATGCACCTGCTAGGGTGGGGAACTCGCAGTTTGAATCTCTGTTTTCCTTCCACCAGCACACCCTTTATGCGACTGTTGGCTGCAGTTATAATGAATATACTTGCCCCTACGATACCTACCATTGTAAAATGTGATAGCCAGGGGTTAAGAAATGAGTAAATACAGCTGGATAAATACAAGAACACAGGCAGCTGAGAATGGTGATGGGTGAACCTCAGAAAGTTCAACATCTGGGAGACACACCTAAAATATTACCCTGGATTCTGCAAAACAATCAAATTCTCAGAAAAGCTGTAAGCTCTGTTAGCTGCAAGCCATGAACTGGTGCAGACAGCAAATACCACAAGAAAACTCCATCTGATAGCATTTTGGCATTTCCAGCTTTGATCCATGCTGCAAATCACACATTTCAAAATCTGAGAAAAGTTTTTTGGAGGGTTAGAAATGGGCAAAGATTCTGGGGAGTGGTTCTTTATTTAGCAGATGTTTATTTTCCAACCCCTCACACTGAGGTTCTGGATGTCTCAGTGGAGGGCAACTGCATCTGTATTTCCCCTCACAGGTCCATCAGGGCCACCCACTCTTGGCTTCCAGCTCCCACACTGTTACCTTTATGGGTGGAGACCCTTGTCTCTCTCCCTTCTGACTGGGGTATTCCCAGGCTACACAGTGCTCTGCCTTCACTGTGTATTTCCTAGCGAGACAGTCTGCCTAAACAGACCTGCTTGCTTTCTTTTCAGAGACTGGTAACAGAGTGGTTGTTACAGATACAAGTAACCTCTTCGTTGGTCCTCCAATCTCTGTCTGGGTGGATTTTTGAAATATGAACAAATGTCCAGGAAGTAGGGTATTTCCATTCTTACTTCCGTGCTGCTGTTGGCAGCGGTGCTGCTTACAGAGTCGGGCAGCTGGAGAGTGGCAGCTGTTGGCTGGGCACCCAGCTCTGAAGGCAGCGCGGCCACCAGTAACAATGCAGAAGTAAGGGTGGCATGGTGTGGTAGTGGCACCCTTACTTCTGCGAAGCTGCTGCTGCTGGTGGTGCTGCTTTCAGAGCTGGGTGGCTGGAGAGCAGCAGCTGCTTTATTGCCTCTTTCCCCCTTCGGCTCTCCCTCCCCGGGCAGTGTCCTCTCTTTGGGAACTCGAACTATGGTAACTGTAGGTTACATGTTCATCAGAGCTTCAGCTCAAAACAAGCATCGAGTCTTGTAAGGCCTCAGTCAGCGAAATCCTTCCAATCCCTCTAAGGATTGTGGAGCCTCCCTGGACCAGAAGTCCTGTCCATTTGCTGGCTCAGGAAGAGGGCCCGGAGTCAGTTTAAAACTCAGGCTTTTTATCCAAAAGTCTTTGGCTTTTGATCTCTGGAGAATCTAGGTTGAATTAGTATATGCATATCTCCCCCGGAGGTGGTTTCAAAGACTGGAGGAAGTAAATTAGCATCCCCTCACCCTACAAGAGAAAGTACATATGATGCCACAACGACACATACACAACTGCATTTTGAATACAAAGTACGCCAAAGATGTTAATCCTAATTCAATTCAATGTAATTCAATAAAGTTTATCTTAATTCCCTTAGGTTTCTGTCACCCTGGACAGTGTGTTCTATCGCTGTGTCTTCGCTGACACAAAAATGTTCCTTTGATGGTGAGATAACAAACACGTGCAATAGCTATCTTCTAAAATCCTAGGTGGTGACAAGGCATCCACAGCATTTTCTGTGAGGTAGCAAGGTCAGCCCTATCCCCCCTTGTGATAGCCTGTTTAAATGCCACACTGGCTAACAATGGGGTAAGAGGAGCCTGAGCCCAATTAGGCCAGTAGGCGGCACCTGGAGGGGATTAGGCATAACTGATGATCAAACCCAACTGGAGAGGAGCAGCGTTCTGAAGGAAGGAACACAGGGTAGTGAGGGAAGGCCATGGAGGAGACCCAGATGAGAAGTAGCTGGGAGTTTCTTCTCCTGGACTAAAGGCAGAAAGAAGCCTGAAATTTGGAGCTAATTAGTAGGGACTGAGCCAGGCAGAAGCCTAGGAGTCTGCACCTTAAAATAAAAGCAAGAAAGACACTTGCCGACATGAGACTGAGCCCCAGCAAGAAGCCCTGAAGAAGGAGGGTGCGGGACTTGGGAGGGAAGCTGTGGGAATCGGTGAAGGCTGCTAGAGGCAGGGAAAACCCTGTGTATGGACAGTTAAATGGTGAAGACTACAGGAGATGGTGAGTCTCACTACAGCAGGCAGGAAAGAGGATCTGTGGTGTAATGGAGACTGAGGAAGTACCAAGATGGCAGGAGCTGAGGGGTTCTCACGGTGGTGAGCCCCAGAGAGGCTGGGAATTGAGTGGGACTAGAAATACACGAGGGGGATTTCTTTGAGTGGTCTATGTCAGTGGTTCTCAACCAGGAGTATATATACCCCGGAGGTATACAGAGGTCTTCTAGGGGTACTCAAGCAGGGCCTGGGATCCCATGCCACAGGGGGCCTTGCACAACTAAGTTACATGCTTCAGCCCCGCCACCTGGGACTCGGGCTTCAGATAAGGCACACGAGTGAAAAACAGGCTCCAGCATCCCACTGAAATGTAAGTACAATATTTATATTCCAATCACTTTAATTTATAATGATATGGTAAAAATGAGAACGTCAGCCATTTTTCAGTAACAGTGCGCTGTGACACTTCTTTGTATCTTTGTCTGATTTTGTAAGCAAGTAGTTTTTAAGTGAGGTGAAACTTGGGGTATGCAAGACAAATCAGACTCCTGAAAGGGGGACAGTCGTCTGGAAAGGTTGAGAACCACTGGTCTGTGTTGAAGATCTTCGGTGGGGACCCATAGGTCTTAGTGAGGAAGCCAGGAAGAGGGGTTGAAGGACAGGGGTACTGGAACAATTTGTATAGTAGGGGTGCTGAGAGCCATTGAACCAAGCTGTAAACCCTGTATGTAATGGAAACCACTTCAAGCCAGGGGGTGCGGCAGCACCCCAATTCCAGCACCTATGCTGAAGGGACTGAACTCTGGCTATTATTTTATGTGGACTTGGGCCTGGAATACCCCAGAGGGGTGTGGAACCAAATTGTGTCCTGGCCAGAGGGATAAGTCACAAGAAGAGGTGGACCATCACAGGACTGGAGTGACCATCAACAGGGGGTGAAACAGAGCTGCTATGCCACACCCAGCCACAAGGGGGCATGCCTTGGGTAAATACACTCTTCTACCCCCACTCCCTCGCAGCTGGGGTTGACCTCACTTTATTTACAACACAGTAAAACTAAAGTGTCTTGTCCCCACTGTTTTTAGAGCCAGACAGCTAATGAACGTTAGTTATCCTTCCAGCAAAACATACCTCTTTTTGTCAGTGATGACAAAGTCTCAGTGTAGCTCTAGGATAGAGGAGTGTCTCCTCATTGCTTTGTGGCCTGCTCTCTCTGTCTATGCACCCCAAAAGCACAATGACTTTGTTTTGTTTTTGCATCTTTCCATCTCTCTCTTTTTGCTTACAAGGAATTGGCTTCAGGGTGAAGTGAATACCTTCGGCTCTCATTGCCTGCAGTGGACTGTAACTGTCTCCCAGGATCAGGTACCTGTAGGCATTCAGACACTATGAGTGGGTGTGTGTCGGGTGGCAGATGATGCTAAATTGCAACTCATGGTTGGTGTAGACAGGGAGCTTTGCGCTCGTCCCGGAGCACGAAAGAGATGTGGAAATGTATTCTACTGAAGTTGTTGACTCTAGAAATTGCAACACATAAGTAGCTATGTTGAAATGGCATATGAAAGTTTCAGTCCGGATCACAGGGCATGCAAATCAAACAAGGCTTGGGACGTTGTGCATTTCAGGCCCTGAGGTCCCATGACCCACCATAGTTTACTAACAAATAATACAGATGGCTGACCAAGAAAAGGACAGCTCATACCATGACTGGAGGAGTATGTGGGGGGGTGGGGGAAGAATTAAAAATAAAGAGGAGAAGAAATTATTGCCATGGCGCACAAACTAGGTTGTCGTGGTTCCAAATGCAGAAGTGAAACAAGTGCTTCAATGCGGGTATTGGTCATTTGTAGAATGAGTAAGCTTTCTTCACTCATTTAAAATGATCTGGTCTTAACGCCTGAATTTAACGCTCTGAACTTGCTCTCAGAGCAGATTCACATGTGTGACTGAGGAGGCAGTCAGAGCTGGAAAGCACTACTCATGGAGAGCAACACCTTTATACTATCATTACAGAACATGGTAAATTCCATGCAGCTGTCACCTTTGGGGCTTACATGGTTCCTTCCACTGGAGGATCTCAAGGTGCTTTGTAAATAGGAACTCACCAGGCTTGACAGCATCTTGGGACATAGGGATTACCTGAACCGTTTCACCCATCCCTACAGGGAGTATGTTGCTTTAAATGATAGCCTTAGAAAAATGCAAAGCATCCAGCCATTTTTCTGACAAAGGGAAGCGTTTTAAGGAGCAGAAGGCACCCTTCCCCGAATGGGATAAGTGGCATGGACCTCACAGAGATCCCCCTCCCCTTTGCCCCTCCAGTGAGTTTCCTGATTGCCAAGTAAGGCATAGGCTGAACTCGGTTTGAGTGAGCTATGCGATAAAGATTTAGGAATAACTAATGTCTCTGCAAAGACCAAGATTCCTTCTCCAGCAATTCACATAATGGTCAAATGGCTAAATGTGCTGGCTAATTTACTCACTGCAAATAAGCCAGCCATCCCCAGGTCCAGGAACATTGAGCCATGATTTTCAAAAGTGACAAATGATCATGTGACTCAGTTTTAGGGGGCCCAACCTAAGTCACCTTGAAAGGGACCTGTTATTTAGCAAGTACTGAGGATCCACCCTCTGAAACTCAGGCCCTTTCAGGTGTCTCAGGTTGGACACCCAAAATTGCTAGCCAGTTTAAAAAATCTTGTCCTGTGTTCTAGTCCTCTTCTAACAAGCATGCTGCTTGTATAGCCAAGGTTTGATACCTTTTATTTATGGCAATAGTTCAAAACTAAACCCCCTTGGTATGCAACTGATAGTGGGATGAGTAATTCCAAATAGCTTCCACTTCAAGCATAATTTTTTTTTTAAATCCCACCTCCATTCTGCAACATAACTTGATGTTGCCAGACACCATTGGGATGTAAAACAAATCACATTGCAACACCCTCCCCACAGAACCCATGTTCTGGGGATGGCGTGAGGGTCAACAAGGGAACTGGTCTATTTGGGGAACTGGCAACTCTCTCCTTGCCACACTCTACAGATGTGCTTCTGGGGGCTAAAGATCACCCTGGAGCGGAAGTGCGGTGGTTCCTTGTCTGGGTGATGATAAATGATGGCTTGATGCATTTGTCATCCCATCACAACCCACGGTGTTGGGTCTGCTGACCCTGAACTCATATTGACAGCTCCTCAGGGGGTGTAAATCCATGCAGCTCTATTGGCCACAGTGAGGTTAGGCTGTTTTCCTCCAGCTGCAGGTCTGCACTGTCTGATAGTGGCTGGGTTCAGACTGGCAGAGCTTGTTCAGATGGGCCCAATGTTTCCTCCACACTCCACACCTTTTGGTAACAGATTAACTAGTATAAACTTCCTGTCTATTTGTTGACTCTACCTAATTAAGAACATAAGAACGGCTATACTGAGTCAGACCAAAGGTCCATCTAGCCCAGTATCCTGTCTTCTGACAGTGGCCAATGGGAGTGTTTCAGAGGGAATGAATAGAACAGGAAATCATCCAGTGATCCATCCCCTGTTGCCCAAGCCCAGCTTCTGGCAAACAGAGGCTAGGGATACTTCAGAGCATGGTTTTGCATCCCTGCCCATCCTGAGAGGAGTGGATGGAATTTAATTTAGCTGCAATGAAACATGGGAGGGCTATCCTGGGACTCTGTCTTGTTGTGAAGGAAACAGAAACTTTGCTAGGAAGAAAATTGTTGTTTCCTTCTTGCTCAGTGCTAAATGTAAAAGCAGCAATGTTTGCACTTCCTCTATTCTATTCCAATGATTCCATACAACAGAAATAAGTTTTGAGCTTCCTTGCCAGCTACCCATGAAGAAAGGTTGATCACAATCTGCTGAAGCTGTTCATGACCCTCTGCCCAGGCTACAGACCGGTTCCATTGCACTTCACGTTCAGCCTTTGCCCCCTCTTTTAAAAGCCTCTTGTTTCTCTGCTACATTCTTCTTTCTCTAGACTTTGCCCATGACACACCTCATAGACTTTAAGGCCAGAAGTGACCATCATGATCAAATAGTCTGACCTCTGCACACTGCAGGTTACAGAACCTCACCCACCTACTCCTGTAATAGACCCAGAACCTCTGGCTGAGTTATTGAAATCCTCTAGTGATTTAAAGACTTCATGTTACAAAGAATCCACCATTTACTTTAGTTTAAACCAGCAAATGACCCATGCTGAAGAAGGCGAACCCCGCCCCCGTCAGGGTCTCTGCCAATCTGACCTGGGGAAATATTTCTTAGTGACCCAAATATGGCAATCAGTTAGACCCTGAGCATGTCAGCAAGACCTACCAGCCAGACACCTGGGGAAAAATTCTCTGTAGTAACTCGGAGTCCGCCCCAGCTCCAGCATTGGGGATTTTTGGTATTCGCAATCACAGATGGGCCACATGCCATTGTAGGCAATCTCATCATACCATCCCCTCCATAAACTTATCAAGCTCAGTCTTGAAGCCAGTTACGTTTTTGTCCCCACTCTTCCCCTTGAAAAGCTGTTCCGGAACTTCACTCCTCTGATGGTTAGAAACCTTTCTCTAATTTCAAGTCCAAACGTATTGATCGCCAGTTTATATCCATTTGTTCTTGTTTCAACATTGGCACTTAACTTAAATAGATCTTCTTCCTTCCTGGTATTTATCCCTGTGCTCTATTTATAGAAAACAATCATACCTTCCGCTCAGACTTTGGTTAGGCAAAACAAGCCAAGCTCTTTGAGTCTCCTCTTATAAGGTAGGTTTGCCATTCCTCAGATCATCCTAGTAGCCCTTCTCTGCACCTGTTCCAGTTTGAATTCATCATTCTAAACATAGGAGACCAGAATTTCACACAGTATTCTAGATGAGGTCTCACCAGGTACGTCGTATAATGGCAATAACACTTCTCTGTCTCTACTGGAAATACCTTGCCTGCTGCATCCTAGAATCGCATTAGCCTCTTTCATGGCTGCATCACGTTGACAAGGTTCATAGTCATCCTGTGATCAGCCAATACACTCAGGTCTCTCTCCTCTTTTGTTGCTTGCAACTGATACATCCCCAGCTTATAACAAAAATTCTTGACATTGCTCTTAAGAACATAAGAACGGCCATACTAGGTCAGATCAAAGGTCCATCTAGCCCCGTAACCTGTCTTCCAACAGTGGCCAATGACAGGTGCACCAGAGGGAATGAACAGAACAGGTAACCATCAAGTGATTCATCCCCTGTCGCCCGTTCCCAGCTTCTGGCAAACAGAGGCTAGGGACACCATCCCTGCCCATCCTGGCTAATAGCCATTGATGGACCTATCCTCCATGAATTTATCTAGTTCTTTTCTGGATATATTCTTGGCCTTCGCAACATCCTCTGGCAAGGAGTTCCACAGGGTGACTGTGCGTTGTGTGAAGAAATACTTCCTTTTGTTTGTTTTAAACCTGCTGCCTATTGATTTCATTTGGTGACAACTACTTCTTCGGTTATGAGTAACACTTCCTTATATACTTAAGTCAATAACATTTCTTTACGTACTTTCTCCACACCAGTCATGATTTTGTAGACTTCTATCATATCTCCCCTTAGCCGTCTCTTTTTCCAAGCTGAAAAGTCCCAGTCTTATTAATCTCTCCTCATATGGAAACTGTTCCATACCCCTCATCATTTTTGTTGCCCTTTTCCGAACCTTTTCCAATTCCAATATCTCTTTTTTGAAGAGGGGTGACCACATCCGCATGCAGTATTCATGGAAATATAATGGATTTATATAGAGGCAATATGGTTTTTTTGTCTTATCTATCCCTTTCTTAATGATTCCTAACATTCTCTTCGCTTTTTTGACTGCCGCTGCACATTGAGTGGATTTTTTCAGAGAACTATCCACAAATACTCTAAGGTCTCCCTCTCTTCGCACTATTAAATTTCATCCTATTTCTATTACTCCAGTTTTCAAGGTCTTCCAGCTTTTCTTGTATAATATTCCGGTCCTCCTCCATTTTGGCAATACTTTCCAACTTTATGTCATCTGCAAATTTTATTAGCACACTCCCACTTATTGTGCCAAAGTCATGAATGAAAATGTCAAATAAGACTTGCCCCAAGACCGATCCCTGAGGAACTCCATTAGTAACCTCCTTCCAGCCTGACAGTTCACCTTTCAGTATGGCCTATTGTCGTTCCCCTTCAACCAGTTCCTTATCCACCTTTCAAATCTCATATTAATTCCCATCTTCTCCAATTTAACTAATTTCTCATGTGGAACTGTATCAAATACCTTACTGAAAGCCAGGTAGATTTGATCTATTGCATTTCCTTTGTCCAAAAAACCCCAGTTATCTTCTCAAAGAGATTAGCTTGGTCCAGCATGATCTACCATTTGTAAAACCACGTGTTTTATCCCAGTTTCTCTTGACCTTTATGTCCTTCACTACTTTCTCTTTCAAAACTTTGTTCCAGGATCTTGAGGTCCAACTAACGGGCCTGTAGTTTCCGAGATCACTTTCCCCCCCTTTCTTAAAAGTAGGTACTATATTAGGAATTCTCCGGTCATAGAGTAGCACACCCAAGCTTACGGATTCATTAAAAAACAACTGCCTCTTGCTCTGTTCTCTTCCCTTCTCTCCCTGCCCGCCCCAAATGTGCTCTGAATCATTCCAATCATTTTTAACTATCTTTAGTATTTGTCGTCTCCTCCTTCCACATTCCAAACTCCCATTGCAATCAATAGGGAATACGCATGTGCAAGGATGGCAGCAACAGGCCCTATGGGTTTTCTTTGCTTGTCCTTAACACTGTTCTCCCTCAATCTGTTTCCAAGGGCCTGATTCTCTCCTCACAGGCGACAATAGGGGAAGTAGGGTCTTATTGTCCACTATAAAATACAACCAGCTCCCATTATCTTTCATTGGAATGGGAGTCCTGTGGCAAGAGAATAAGATGCGAGGGTACAAGTCAGTGCAGAAAGGAAGTCTTTCTGTCCTCTCTCTGCATAGTTCTCCTGTTCTTGCCACTATCTCTGCTTAGTTCTTCTCTCCCTTATCTATTCTACTTTTTGTCCCTGCTAGATCATCCCTTTCAGGCCCTGATTCATTCAACCTCAGCCACTACTATGTTCCATCCTTGCTTGGTTCTCCCTTCTGTGTAACTGACATTGGGGACGGGGGATCCTTCCCTGTAGTCTTGGATGCCTTACAATGTCTTGCTGCTGTATCTCCCACTCGAGCTGCTTACAAACAGCCTGCCAGCGTGCAGGTCACGCCCTGAGCATCTCTGGATGGCCACGGTTCTGGTTCAGCAACTCTGAGCCCAGCAGCCTGTCAGCACACCCCAGCCACATTCTGGCTCCCACCAGCCTTGATTATTATGTACAGGGTGGCAACAATACACTCCCAGTCCTGAATTTCCCCCCAAAAACAACTCTCCTGGACAGTTCAGATACTTTTAGGCCTGGTGTCCCTGTAAGGGAACAATAGACAGTAACTTGTCATCTTAAACAGTTACCCACAAAGTTCAAAACACTGGATTAGTTTTGATTAAGGAACAAAAAAAGTATTTCTTTGTAGTTAAATAGATTAAGTGAGTACAAGTATTAAAATCAAAAATGGTTACAAGAAAAACAAAGACAAAATGCTTCCTAATACGAAACTTAACAGACTGGACTTGGTTGAAGGTGAAGTTCTTGCCACAGGTTCCAAGTATTGTTGCTGGCCAAGTTTCAGGTCAGGATCTGCCCCAAAGTCCGTAGGCTGTTTCTTTTGTCATCTCAGTTGGAAAAGAGAGAGAGAATCATAGAATATCAGGGTTGGAAGGGACCTCAGGAGGTCATCTAGTCCAATCCCCTGCTCAAAGCAGGACCAACACCAGCTAAAGCATCTCAGCCAGGGCTTTGTCAAGCAGGGCCTTAAAAACCTCTAGGGATGGACATTCCACCACCTCCCTAGGTAACCCATTCCAGTGCTTCACCACCCTCCTAATGATATAGTGTTTCCTAATATCTAACCTAGATCTCCCGCACTGCAACTTGAGACCATTACTCCTTGTTCTGTCATCTGCTACCATTGAGAACAGTCTAGCTCCATCCTCTTTGGAACCCCCCTTCAGGTAGTTGAAGGCTGCTATCAAATCCCCCTCATTTTTCTTTTCTGCAGACTAAGTAACCCCAGTTCCCGCAGCCTTTCCTCGTAAGTCATGTGCCCCAGCCCCCTAATCATTTTTGTTGCCCTCCGTTGGACTCTCTCCAATGGATAGGGAGAGAGAACTTGGGGTGTTTTTGCCCCTCACATTTATAGTTCAGCAAAAACGAGGATAGACTAACACGGCCTCCACTCTGAAACCTGTCACCATTTATAGTTCAGTTATCCTTTGAAATGCATTTTCCAGAGAGTGACCCTTAGGTAAAGTTCTCTCCAGCGGAGAGCAAGGAGACATGGAGTTTGATGAGGAAGAGGTGTTATGCTATTTCTTTTCACCTGTGCAGGCTGAAATGCAGATGTTTCTTTCTTTGCTCTCTTGCTGTCTGAGTTTATATGCAAACGGAGGTAAACACACATGCTTGCTTGACCAGTTCCACATGAGTCTGAACATGTGCTTTTAACATCATACAGGGGGATTCCATAACTTTACACACAATGCCGCTACATCCATTTCACCATGATATTATTGACCAGAGAGTTATTTAGTTTTCAAATGATACCTTGTGGCATATTTTCTACAAAGATTATAACAATAGTGCGTAGGGTGTGAATACAGAGGTGCATTCAGGCATAGTAACATACAAGGAGGAGCACGTTCGATCATGCAGGCACAGACCGACCAGGTAGTTTCTGTATGCAATTCATTAAAGCTGGATAACTGATACTTAATCATGGGGAGAAGAGCCAAATAAAATAAAGAGGCTGTGGGTTCCTGGTAAATAACACCACTTATGTAACAGTTTCCATACACAGTGCTTCACAAAGAGAAATACATATCATTATCCCCATTTTACAGATGGAAAAACTTAGGCATAGCAGGGAAAGGTCACGTAGCAGAGCCAGGAATCGAGCACAGTTCCCTCAACTCCTAACGACTGGATCATGCTGGCAGCCTTAAAATAAAGTTTGCTCCTTTCCATACATCAACCCACCCAGATCAGCAGGATGGTCTCCTCCTTTCTCCAAAGGGCTTCAGTGTTTCCACTCATCTGGCTATGGTTCAGGGCTGGTCTATGCTTTGTTAGTGGTCTCAAAGTATTTTACCATCCACTTAATATGAAAGTCGCTGTACAAAATAAAACAGCACAATCCAATACAGTAGTTTCTTTTGGGCACCTCCAGGAAAGAGAAATTGGGAAAAGATCCAGAAATATGTAACACAAAGCAATGAAGGCTTGGAGAGAATGAAAGAAATTTGCTCCTTGGCTAAAAGACAGTTAAGGCCTTTTTTGTTAACTGGTTACAACTATTGGAAGGATAGTCTTAAAGAAGAGGTAGTGGTGCCCGGGGCCGGTGCAACCACTAGGCGAACTAGGCAGTGGCCTAGGGTGGCAAGTGGTTGGGGGCGCCCGGGCCGTCCTCAGACATAGGCAGCTGGGTAGGGCACCTGAAAATTTGGAGCACCACTGGGTCTTACTGTCCACCCTACTGGTTTTCCTAACCCTGTTCTGACCCTTCCTGCAGGCTCTGAGGCCTTGGCTACACTGGCGCTGTACAGCGCTGCAACTTGCTGCGCTCAGGGGTGTGAAAACGCCCCCCCCCGAGTGCAGCGCTGTAAAACGCCAGTGTAATCAGAGCCTGCAGCGCTGCACGGTTGCTCGCAGCGCTGCAAGCTATTCCCCTCGGAGAGGTGGAGTACATACAGCGCTGCGAGAGCTCTCTCGCAGCGCTGGCGGCGCGACTACACTCGTGCGGCAGCGCTGTGAATTCCCGAGTGTAGCCAAGGCCCGAGTCTTCCTGGGAAGAGGATCTAGTAGTTAAAAGAGAAACAGTCTCCAGCCTGCCAGACTTATTAGCACAACACTGAAACTGCTAAAGAGCCATTCCAGGGGTAATGAAGACATTTAACAGGCATTTGCCAACCCCAGGTATCTACTGTCAGTTTCTCAATGTACTGACAAAAACAGTTGTGCATGACTAATATTTACTCAGAACATGTCAGTCTACAGGACCTTAGTTTAAAATTTGCTTTAAAAATATGACAGGTTTCAGAGTAGCAGCCGTGTTAGTCTGTATCCGCAAAAAGAACAGGAGTACTTGTGGCACAAGTACTCCTGTTCTCTTTAAAAATATGTCATTAGCGAGATTATAAAATCACATCTCTAAAAAAATCCTTGCATAGATTTGTAGATGCACAATCGTCTTTAGCCTTAAATGCTTGGATCTTCAGACATATGGTTTTTTAAATACATTCTTCAAAAGACCGCCCTTATCTAAAATACACATTTTAATTACTATAGTAATAAAACTTACTTCCAAAGTCTTCCTGTCCTTTCTGTCCATCCATTTCTCCCTTCACCTCCTCTCCCCATTGAAGGAAACAACAGCCCTTTGCTTCCAGATAGCTGGACAGAGTTTCCCTTTCTTTACTTCTGACTATCTGATGAACTAGTTTTAAGCAAAATCGGTACCTTAGTAAGATATAAAATCCTTTGTTATGCCTAAAATCTTTGGAAACATATTTTTTAAAGTTGGTGGAATTTCATAAACATGTGTATTGTTATGGAGATCACACACAGTAAATTAGTATTCCCTTTTTCTAAAAGCAATGAACGTTGGTATGAACACACTAAACCTCTGTGACTGATTAATTGAAAATAATGTCTGTTTCAGCGAGTTAAATATGTAGTTATCTGGAATGGTTACTTTATGAAGGCTTAAGAGTACATTTAAAATATAAAATCAGCTTAGAAATACTGATTAAGAAAATGTAAAACAGAGAAGAGCTGCATCATGTATTCCATAGTATTTAATGTTGTATTCAGCAAGACAGCTGACTCGCCCTTTCTACAAAGTTTTTGCAAATAAATGTCTGACAAACTTCAGGGCATATCAAAAAACCTGTGACTGACATTTTTTATTCCCAAGTTTAGTGCTTTTAATTAGGTACCTTCTGCATGTCCATTCTGCGTGAGGGAGAGGGTACAGAGGTCTCTGCGGGGAACTGTGACTCTCCGCCACCGTGAGGCGGGCCGGGCGTCTTGTTGTTCTTTCTGCCTTGTCCCTCCGCTCCCGCCCCCACCAGGCTGCAAGCTCAGGCTGCCATCGGGCATAGGGGCACCAGTTTAATAATACTGTATAGGGCTTGCGGGGCCAGTGAGCCCCAGCCATGGAGGAGCCGGCATGTCACAGGGGGGCAGGAGCCCTGCAAAGGCGGCGGCGCCGCTAGCGGGGAGCAGCCATGCCCCCCGCCCCTCCTGTCCAGGCTGTGGCCTGGCGCCCGCCCCGGGGGGCTCCTGCAGACTGCAGCAGATGCATGCAGGCAGAGGCCCCCGTGCGCCCCCCAGCTCCCACCTCGCCACACTCGGGCTCTGCGGCTCCCGGGCATGTGAGCCGCTGCTGGGGCGCGGGGCCCTGAGACTGCTCCGGGAGGGGGAGGGGCAGCGGCAGCTCACACTCCTGGGAACCGCAGAGCCCAAGCACGGCGAGGGGGGAGCCAGGGTGGGGGGGTGCACGGGGGCCTCTGCCCACATGCATCTGCTGCAGGAGCCCCCAGAAGGCACCTCCTCCCTGCCGAGCTGCTCCAGCGGCCCAAGCCCGGCAAAGCCAGTGAGTGGACTCAGGGCGGGGGCCGCCGGGATGAGGAGGGCTCGCGGGGGGGGCTGTGCACCCTCCAGGGGAGTTCAGGGGGCGAGGAGGGGGGAACATGGTCTGGGGAGCAGCCCCTGAGCATGGCTGGCCCCCGGGGTCTATAAAGGCTCATTGTGATTTGCCCCTCAATGAACCGATGTTACTGGGTGGGGGGGGAAGGGGGGCGCAAGATGGAAGTTTTGCCTAGGGTGCAAAATATCCTTGCACCGGCCCTAATGGTGCCCAGTGGATAGAGCACACTGTCCTGGGACTGGGTAAATATAGATTCCATTATAAGCTCTACCATTGGCCTGCAGGGTAAACTGGGGACAAGTCACCTTCCCTCTTTGTGCCTCGGTTTCTCCATCTGTAACATGGGGATCATGACAAACCTCTCTTGTAAAGTGCTTTGACAAGTGCATACAACGTGGTGGTGGTGGTGGTGTTTGTTATTAATAACAAAGGTGTAGCAGGTAGGGAGTTGCCGGATCAGGTTCTTACTAGATGCTAACTGAGCCTTTCCACCTACAACATCAGTCATTTAGCTTAATCAGTGTTACGTTTCTAAGGGTTGGTTTACACAGTGTTTGTACACGTACATAAATATCTATTTTTACAAACTGATATAGTTAGTGGCACGGCCCCTGGGCGTGGATGTAGTTATACTAGGATAAAGGTACTTTTGTGGGAATAAGCCTCAGGGCCTTTGAAAATCCCACTAAGTTACTGTGTGCATCTTTAGGTGCCTAAATACCTTTACAAATCTGTCCCACAGTCTCTCTGTGCCTCAGTTTCCCATTGTCTAAATTGGGGCTAACAATACGTCCTTTACCTCTCTTGCTATTTAGATTGCAAGGCTATTAGGTCAGGGATTGGCTTACTACATTTATACAGAGGCTAGCAGAAAGGGACCTCAGTCTCAGCTGGTGCTATTGAAATCCAAAGAATAATTAAGCGTGTCAATATTAAGCAGAGGGAAGAGTGGCTGTCCTAGAAGGATGCCATGAATTGAGGCCAGCATACCAAGGTGAAACATCCTGATAATTGAAGGCAAATTAAACTTTGGGGTCATTTTCTTTGGGAAGTGGTGGATTCCTCACCACTGGAGTTAATCTAAGTCTTGGTGTAGCAATTGCCCGCATCACCATAAACTGCACTAATCACTGGCAGCCTGTGCCAAATCCAAACTAACAATAAAAGTGCAAATTAAAGCAAACTTTGCAGCTTTAGCAACCAGCCATAGAGATGCCTTTTCTGATTGACATTAATTAGTTTTGTTCCATGTGGTTGAGGTTCTAGCTCATGGTATTTTGCCCATTACTGAGCTGTTTCTAGGTTTATTACGCGGATAGGACTCGAATTACATTGAATGATGCGGTCTTTGTTTTAAAGAGCTGCCAGAAGAAACTGTGCTCGTCTGAGCTGTACATTCTTATGAGTGATCTTTCTTTTGCAAATGGAAGTCTAAATGGGACCACAGCACACTGTGGGTGATTTTGTTTTCTTCAGCTGCTGTGAATTGGCATAGCTCTATCGTGGGTTGGGTTTTTTTTCATTAGAACTGGTTAGGAATTTTTTTCCGTGAAAATTTTTTACACAAGCAAATTCACTTTTGTCATTTTTAGTTTTTACACTAAAAAACATGGTCTTAATAAAGGCTTATTACAACATGCTGTAACCCATTAACCGCACTCTCCCCCTCTTTTTGTCCATGACTGAAAAGGTATTAACAGGCCACCACCTTGCATGGTCTCTTAGAATGTATTAATTACTAACGCTACACAGTCGGTTCCACTTTGTATTTAACTGTGACCAGAGGCACCGACTTTCTAACGTACCTAGGGTGCTTGAGCCCTGCTCTGCCCCAGGCCCCGCCCCCATTCCCCTTCTTCCCTTATTCCCCTTCTTCCCTTATTTCCCTCCTCCCCAGAGCACCCACAGAGTCGGCACCTATGTCTGTGACCTTTCCCAGACCTAAAGAAGAGCTCTGTGTAGATGAAAGCTTGTGTCCTTCATCAACATAAGTGGTCCAATAAAAGATATTTACTTCACCCACCTTATCTCTCTTAACCTGCATTATTTTGTTTTGTTGGGAAGGAGGCAACATTTCCCATTTCCTTGAAAGTCCACTTTCTGTAGTTTAAAAAAACCAGATGCAAATGTTTTGCTGAGCCCTTAATGTTCTCTGGCCCATTTTTCAGAAAGCTCAGCCCAGCCAAGAAGGCTGGGACCTTAATCTGCTCCAAGAATCTCACACACATTGCATTCGGTCATTACTCTAAGCTGCTTAAGTGTTTTCCGCTTGTTTTACTAAGAACTGGCAAAGCCAGCAGACAAAAGCATAACAAGAGCCAATGGGGGAAAGTCGAAGCCAGACAAATTCAGACTAGAAATCAGGCAAGAACTTTTAACAGTGAGTGTAATTGACCACAGAAAAAATTACACGGGGTTATAGCACAGTCTTCATCACATGTCTCTTTAAAAAAACTGTACAGGAGGCCGTGAGGTCAAGTGGCTGCAGCACCTCTGTGGGGGTCAGGAGAACTTAGTTCTATTCCTAGTTCGGCTGCTGGTTGACCTGGAGCAAGTTATTTCACCGCTTTATCCCTCAGTTTCCCTATCTGTAAAATGAAGCTAGTAATGATGCCCCGTTGGCTTATAAAACTGCTTTGAGGTCTATGGCCAAGAAGTGCTAAGTAAGAGCTAATATTTTTAAAAGACACTTTATTGCTCATCTCAAACGTATGGGGCAGTTAGATCTATGGCTTTTGATTGGCAGGAAGTCAGAGTAGATGATCACAATGGTTCCATCTGGCCTTAGAATCTGAGTTTTTAGCCAGAAAGAGAGTCAACCCCCATCCCAGCTAGTTTCTTTATTTAAAACAAAAAGTGGTTGAACAGTGTAACTGAGAAAGGAATGTGACCCAAAGTGTCTAATTTCCTTCTTAGAATGGTGTAAACCAGGAGTAACTGCGTGGAATTACAAACATGAGAATCGGGTCCTAAATATTTCATGTTGTATCTTTCTAACTCCCTCCAGCTTGTTCTACCTGCACCACTGTAGGGTGCCTTAGATGAGAACAGGTTGCATACAAGTTGTGCATGCTAAGTATGTCCCTTTGTTTGCTGTCCATAATGGACCAGCATTCCGGCCCCATAGTTTGACATATCAGAGTTCCCGGCATCTGATTGTTCCATTGGTTGAGCAATTTCAACCAACTCTATTCGTTGCAGTTTTCCCTCATAAAATGCTGATTCAGCTAAACTGAAATGTTTTATAGGACTGTGATTTTTTTGGTCTAAATTTTCAACAAAAATTTCATTTTAATAAAGGTGAACTTTTGTTTTACATGTATTGTTTCCACTTGTATTATTTTAATATAATTATAGAAATGTTGGGCTGAAAGAGACCTTGAAGTCAAGTCCAGCCCCTTGTGCTGAGGCAGGACCAAGTAAACCTAGACCATCCCTAACAGATGTTGATCCACCCTGTTCTTGAAAACCGTCAATGATGGGGATTCCACAACCTCCCTTGGAAGCCTGTTCCAGAGCTTAACTACCCATAAAGTTAGAAAGTTTGGGCTGGTCTACACTGGGGGGGGGATCGATCTAAGATACGCAACTTCAGCTACGAGAATAGTGTAGCTGAAGTCGACGTATCTTAGATCGAATTACCTCCCGTCCTCACGGCGCGGGATCGACAGCCGCGGCTCCCCTGTTGACTCCGCTTCCGCCTCTCGCCCTAGTGGAGTTCCGGAGTCGACGGGGAGTGCGTTCGGGGATCGATTTATCGCGTCTAGACAAGACGCGATAAATGGATCCCCGATAGATCGATTACTATCCGGCGGGTAGTGAAGACGTACCCTTTTTCTTAATATCTAACCTAAATCTCCCTTGCTGCAGATTAAACTCATTACTTCTTGTCCTGCCTTCAGTGGACATGGAGAACACTTGTTCTCCATCCTCTTTAGAACAGCCCTTCACATATTTTGAAGACTATTAGGTCTTTTATCATGACTAAACATGCCCAATTTTTTAGCCTTTCCTCATAAATCAGCTCTCTGCTAGACTCTGCTAGACTCTTTAGTTGCTCTCCGCTAGACTCTCTCCAATTTGTCCACATCTTTCCTAAAGTGTGGTACCCAGAATTGGACACAATATTCCAGCTGAGTCCTCACCAGTACCAAGTAGAGCAGAACAATTAGCTCCTGTGTCTGTATGACACTCCTGTTACTACATGCCAGAATATTAGTGGTTTTTGCATTTGTCTTACATTGACTCATGTTCAACTTGTCATACACTATACCCCCCAGATTTTTTCAGAGGTACTACCACTTATCCAATTATATTTCATTTTGTAGTTATGTATTTCTTTTCTTTTCCTAAGTGTAGTACAGTGTGTGTGTGTGTGTGTGTGTGTGTGTACACAATTTGATAAGATTGGACACTTCCAAAACAAATTTTTTCAGGATTTTTGTTTTGCAGCAATTTTTTTAAACCGTGACTTTCCATTCCAATTCAGGATGAAAGGAAACCTCAAAATGTTGACATTTTCTCACAGAATGGACATTGTTAGTTTTGATCAGGTCTAGCAAAGAGAAAGCAGGAAGTTGGAGGTGGTAATCACACTTTCCAAGGGGTAAAAGAGGGTGGTTTTTTTGGAATACAAATTGTATTGCACAAGCAGATCTACACATATGTTCCATACGCCCCAATTCTGCTGGCACAGAGACTGCTGCTGCAATGTTCTCCTACGTAATAGCTGAAGTTTGTACTCATGAAAAAGGGAACATCTTAAAATTAGAAACAAAAGTTCAAGCCTTTCTATGCAAGAACTGCTGTGATTGACGTGCAGTCAGCGTCCCTTTGTGAAATCAACGTCTAAGTCTTTGCATGCATGCTTTGTTTAGGCTGCTGCTTCACTTTTCCCAAGGTAATTTATGAATTCTAGCTCTCATAAACACCAGTGTAAACTTAGGAACAATTTCACTGATTCAGTGACTCCAAATTTATACCAAGGTAACTGAAAGCAGAATTAGGCCCTATATAGATAGATATTCTGGACTTTTACAGAATCTACACACAGCCAGCATTCCGACCTATTGTTCATTCATGTGGGAGGACATGGATTTTTAATGATCTAAGAGTCGATAAGAAATATCTAGGGCCAGGCTCTGGGATATGGCCCAGGGACTCACAGCGCCCATCTAGTAGGCGGTATGTATCCAGAAATGGTTTATGCTGCCTTGGAATTGTCAGGATCTTAGGGCTTGCCTACACTACAGGGACTATACTGGCATAGCTATGGGGCCATAGCTATGCTGGCATAACCTTATAGTGTAGACCAGGGGTCGGCAACCTTCAGCATGCAGCCCATCAGGGTAATCCGCTGGCGGGCCGCGAGACATTTTCTTTACGTTGACTGTCCGCAGGCACAGCCCCCGCATCTCCCAGTGGCCGTGGTTTGCCGTTCCCAGCCAATGGCAGCTGCTGGAAGCAGGTGGATAAATTGAGTTCCATACAGCTTATTCTGTGTGTGTATGTGGTGTTAAACATCGCATAGCTCCCCTCCAATAGGGTTTGCTTTAGTATCTTTGCACAACGATGAAAGGGATATTTTGTCCAATGCGGTGTTTGCATAACTGGTCATTCTCCTCCCCGGAGCTGTGGATTGGAAGGCATTCTGTGAATGTAAATGATGATTATTGTACCGAATCTGGCTCTTGGTCACGTTGGGACATGTGTATCAATCATTGAGCTTTTCTGGCCTGCTCTATACTAACAATTTCTATACAAATGGAAAAGTTTCAGAAATATTTTTGCACTCTATCCCCGTTTTCCAACCAGGTGTGGGAATTCCCTGTTTTACTTGATATCGGTAACAGAGCTCACCTTAAAGATATATACAGTGGTCATCAGTTAAAAAAAATATTTACCAAGAACCACCAACTAATAACTGAGATCAGTTTGTTCCCATGGTAAGCAGAAACCATGGCATCACATATACTGTTGGCAAATATTGACCTTTTAGTGGAGACCACTTGCTGGACTAGTGAAGTACCTTTCCAGTTGGCAGCATGCCTGAGAGTGGTGGGATAAAGCAGGCTATTACAATACACCACAGCTTCCGTCAGCCACTGATTTCTGATGAACGCAAGTTCCTTGCTTGGCTATTGTAGTGGAGCTGGTTGAGTGGTGGTGGGGAATGCAATTATTTTCATTGCACTGATCTGTAGGTTTTGAAAAGGAACAATTTTTAATTTTCCCCCTACATTTTTAAAAACAAACTTGAAAAGGTGGGAGGGTTGGGGAGGTGAAGAAAAGGAAAACAAAACAAAAATAAACTCTCTCTTAAAGTTTCTTTTTGAATCTTATTTTCAGTTTTCACCCCCCCCCCCACACACACAACTTTCTTTCCTCTTCCTCCACATTGCCACTAATACAGAAGGGTGAGAAAGTGGGGACAAGGAAAGAAAATAATAATCAACCAAAAATCTAAACAGCAAAAGACATAAACAAGACAACTGTTTGATTTTGAAAAAAACCAAACCAAACAAACAAAAAACAACAACAAAAAATCATGATATTCCTTCAAAAAGTTCCAATTCTTGCTGATAAAAATGCTCATTCAGAAATGTTGACAAGCTCTATTTTATTGTGTGGGTTATGAGTACAATATTGTAGGGAAAAAAGACACAAAGATTTACATCGACTTTACAAAGGTTGAATTTTCAGAGCTTGTCTCATGTCCTGTTACAAGGAAATGGAAGTTCCATAGCCTCTCCCTTAGTACTTCCGCTTCCTCCCGCCTCCACACACACACTCCCACACTAGCCTTCTTGCTAAGCCAACTATAAAATGCCTGGGAAGAGAAGTGAGCTAAGCCCACTGTGCTTACATGGAAAAACTGGTGTATACCTCCAAAGTGATAGAACTAGCCAGGAATGAAGTGGGTGTTACAAACTATGTAAGGGTTGAAATTAACAAGAGAACCAAGGAATGTTTAAAATAAACTTCCTGTTGGTTATCTGGGCAGGAAAGAAAGCGAGCAGCATGTCTGAGTAATCAGGGATGGATAGTGGTGTCAGGTGGACAGGAAGGGGAAAAAATCACAAGCATCTTGTAAGTCCTTATTATGGGCAAGTTTAAACCTGTCTTTCACAGGTAGCTGAGAGGCCTTACTAATGGAAAACTAGGACGTCACTTGTAAAGCTTGTCTTGGGTCAATAAGATGTTAGCACTTAGTCCACACCCATTGAAGTCAATGGCGAGACTCCCTTTCACTTGGAAGGGCTTAAATCAGGCCCTTGTTGAACTGAAGTAAAGTATGCATGTGCAAACGGGAATCAATTGCCTTATCGCTACACTGCGATAACAGATAGGTTCATCAAGGGGACAAACTCTCTCTACCATAGGCACTGACTCCGTGAAAAAAATTTGTAGGTGCTTAGCACCCACCGGCAGCCAGCTCCGGCCTCCCACCGAATGCCTCCCGTCCACCGGAAGCCCTGTCAATCAACTCCTCCCCCTCCTTCCCACTACCTCCTGCCCGCCACGATCAGCTGTTCCGCAGCGTGCCAGATAAACAATTCCGTCAATAATAACCTCTGTTACATTACTTGTGCATGACCCAATTGGACCTTTTCTGCCACATCTCCCCAAAATATGTATTTTTCAGGGGTCACGACACAAATGCACCCATTGCCTAAATCAAACACTCTTGTGCCGTTAGCAGCTAAATACTGTATTATACATTGTCCACTTGAATGGTTTAGATGACATCCCTCTAAAGACCAAGTTAGCTGTGGGCACACCCATTGATTTTGCCCCCACTCCTCACAATGTTTTATCAATTCCACCAATTTAGAGCCCCCCTCTTTCTGGATCAGATGTGTTCCACTTATTTCTATTTGCCATAATTCTCCGTTAATAATCTTCACCAGCACCCAGGCCATTGTTGCTCTTCTCTTTTTTCCAGTGTTATGTGATAACATCCTGCCCTTCCAATCCCCTTTTAGCATGGTTTGATTCCAATTAAACCCAAGGCATTTCGTCCATCCTATAATTCGTTGTTTCCATATACGGGAGGCTTTGAACCATTAAAAGGGCCATTACCCATTACTCAGTATATTGACTATCCTTTCTACATACTGTATCCCATAAACTTGCACCATTTCTAACACAGTCTTGTTATTCATTTCTGACACACTCCATAAACTTGAATGTAAAGATGTTTCCAAGGCTTGTATTTGTTTTAACTGGAACATTACATTCCTTATTCCTTGCTCCGATAATGTGCCAAAATGTTGTATTACATGTGTCTGTATGGCTTCCAAAACCTCACCCAAGCCATGTTCCCTCGTACATCTCAATATCAAATTCAACACCCCAACCTCAGCACCAAGGCCACCCACAATATATTCTCCTATACCTCTTACTTCTTTTAGCTCCATCTACCCATTGTTGTTGCCATGCTAGTAATAGAGGCAAGGCATACGGCGTACACTCTGAATGTTGTGCACTCTCATCTTCCCATTATTCTAGGCCAAATTCCAATTTGTTTTACCTTAAAAGGCATATTCTCTATTCCTTGATGTGCCATGGAGTGGCAGACATTAATTTCTTCCCTTTGCATTTTTTTTCGGGTACCCATGTTACCGCTCCTGTCTTTTTGTTCACTGCGTACAATGAACCTATTTCCATCCTTCATTCTCTGTTCCCAATAGCAGCAGTCTGGGGCTAGATGGTGTTCTCCTGGAATTTGATATATCACTTAAGCTCCCACCTTGAGTAGACCATGCTCTCTAGGCAGATCATACCATGCATTGACTTTTGCTGCTATATATGTAAACCCTTCTTGTACAATATCCATCAAAATAATGGTAACAACAAGACAAACAACACAAAACACACAACATAATTTTTGTCGCAACAGTAGACCCATGGTGTTCTAGATTGTTCTGCTGGCACCAGCTTGCCTGTAGAGTGTCTGAAAAACAAAAGAAACTTTTCCTATCCCCCCACCCTCGTGGGGACAGATTATTGCTTAAAATATCTCTCTTTTACAAATTTCCTTGCTGATTGCAAGAAAAACAGAGGAATTACCTCTATACTTTCCTGTGATTTCTTCTATAGACAGGCAAGATTTCAGTGGCTTCTACCTTTAAAGAAAAGGGTGAATTATCCCACTGTTCATGTATGAAATTCATGAGGTAGAGTACCTCAGTTTCCCTTTTTATAGAGCAGACCATTGCTTCTCTGCTGTGCCAAGCTTTAAGTTTATTCACAGGTAATAGCTGAGAGTATTACTATGAGATCGTTGAACATGAGATTTATTTTCAATTACCATTTTTAGCATGCTTAAAATTCCCCCCCCAAAATTACACACATTATACATTCTTACAAGGTTACTCACTAGGATCCAGAATCTCTCTCCATTTCCCCTGTTGTGGCTGCCCCTGCCATGGCCACTTCTTTGGTCCTCATTAAAAAAAAAAAATTAAACGTTATGAACACATGGAAGTACCCAAAGGGTTAAATGCTAAATACCAAGGCCACATCACACTAGCTGGCCATGTCTGGGGAAAAGGTCTGTCAATGTTGCAACTTTGGATGTGAAATTCAAATGGCGTTTTAGTGGCATTCATTTTTTATTTAAAAACAAAACAAACCTAATTTATCTTAAACCTACGAACAGGATTTTACAGACCATGAGTGTTGGTTTAGGTCCTTAAAACCTTACATAATTACACCATTTTTTTTTCACACACACATTCTTTTTTTTGCCTAATATCCCTTGCACTGCTCTAACTATTTTTTAATAATACTGTACCCAGATTACATTCCCATTTTGTATAATCAAAGACAGTCAAGTTAAGTTCCAATAAAAACCATATATATGGTTTTTATTGGAACTTAACTTTATATATATAAACACATACATACACATATCTAGTGATTTTTATTACATACTATTCCTGGGGGGATAGGGTCCATTTCCCCTCAGAATAGTTGTAAAGACTTCTGGGGATAACACATCATGGTAGCTGTAGCCACTCTACCTGACCCCCTTGTATAATTTGTTTAACTACCATGGTTCCACTCAATGTAACTGTACGACATTGCACATATATTTATAGTTGCATAACTGGATTTTATTATTAAACCAAGAATTCCATTTTTATAACACCACAACTGTTACTTTTTAACACTTTCACAACTCCTAAGTGTTTACTTCCTTACAAACTCTGTAGTATTAATTTTTGCAAAAGCTACTCGTAACTCTTCACTTATTTTAAATCACTTACTTCTGCATACAATTCTTTAAGGTGCAATACCTCTGTGGCTTTTTTTTTTTTTTTTGCTTTTGTTTGCACCTCAGTTGAATTGCAGAAGTACTATTCTCTGTTGCAGTTAATTATTTCTAAGCGACTTCATGGGTTAACCCATTCACTCTCCCTTTTTCACTTCAAAACCTTTTTTTCCCTTTTCTTCACTCCAAGTCGCAGTTTCTGTCTCCAAAGGTGGTCTATTAACTTTGCTTCTGACTCCAAACCCTGCTGTGCCAAGTTATCTTTAACCACCCCTAACTTTAATTTACAATCCTCCAGTTGCCTTTACTGGAGTAGCACCAAACTTTAAAAAAATTACTGGCAGTCTCCCATAATGCTGCCTTTACTCTAAACTTCTTACAACTGGACTTAAGTACCTCCTTTCCTTCACCCTCTCCCCTGGTTCATGTCACACAGACAGAGAGCTAGAGTTACCATATTTCAGCAAGCAAAAAAGAGGACGGGAGGAGCCCTGCCCTAGCCCCGCTCCCGTCCTGCCCTAGCCCCGCCCCTGCCCCTTCCACTCCCTCCCACTTCCCGCCCCCCTCAGAACCCCCAACCCTCCCCCCGCTCCTTGTCCCCTGACTACCCCTCCTGGGACCCCTGCTCTTAACTGCCCTCCAGAACTCCACCCCCTACCTAAGCCTCCCTGTTCTTTGTCCCCTAACTGCCTCCTCCTGAGACCCTACCCTCTACCTGTACCCTGACTGCCCAAAACCTTATCCACACCCCCACCCCCAGAAAGCCCCCCCCGAACCCCCTCCCCCGCTCCCTGTCTCTTGACTGCCCTCTCCAGAACCTCCCTGCCCCTTCTCCGACCCCCTGGCCCCCTTACCCTGCCGCTCAGACCAGCGTGCCGGGGAGGAGGAGCAGGGGGTAGAGCTCCAGACTGCCAGTGCCAACGGCCGGCTGGTGATCTGCGAGGGAGGGAGGGAGTGCTCTCAGCTGCAGGGGAGAGGAGGGGGAAGCAGAGGAGGAGGCTGTCTCTGGCTGCCAGAGCCCCATGTAAGTGGCACCATCCGGCCGGCTGCCCTGTCAGCCGCGCGCACTCTGCATGGGGGGGAAGTCCGGACATTTACAAATTCCCCCCGGACGCTATTTTTAACTCTAAAAGCCGGACATGTCCGGGGGAATCCGGACGAATGGTAACCCGAAGAGAGCAGAAGGCCAGAAATCTGAAGTGCAGGCAATGCAATGTTTATTGGGGTTAATTCCAAGCAAACATATTCATAGCTCTACATGCCGGCAGAGTCTGTTCCCCAGTATTCCATTCCCAGCTCTGATGCCGCAGAGCCTAGCCTATGTCCCCATTCCATCATTCTCTTTTCCAATTCTCTATTTTGTTTTTCCAGCTGTTCCAACTGAGTCTGCATTACTTGTACTTGCCTTACTTCCTTCACTAAACTTTCCTGGCAGATTTTAAAACTTTCTTGCAGGGTCTGTAGCCCTGCACATGCCTCCACCTTGTATTCAATTATCTTTTATGTAGCCTGCAACAACAACCATATCACAGCTGCCTGCTTCTTGCTGGCATTAGGCTTGTATAGCTGTACATACTTCTCAAACGTGTTTTCTAATGTATCAATTATCACATCAGGTTCTACTGCATCTTCCATCCAAGGCAGGTCCCCAATGCAATAATCTCCTTCTCTAACATAGAAGGGGCTTTAACTTTAATCCATTGGGGTGCCTCCTCTACTCCTTTACTCTTTTTAAACATTATCTCAATAACCCTGCGCGGTATCTCCCCGCACGCTCTCACTCATTTATACTTAACGTAGCATATTCCCAAAACTCCATGCAGTACCTCCCCATGCGTACTTTTAATCTCACAAATCCCACAAATAAGGAGGCACGCGTTATACTCCCCCAACACCGTGACACCCCGTCTCACAATCCGGCACTCCTTATATGTCTCCCCCCCTTGCAATTCTCCACTGTGTCCGGTATCTGCCCGCATTGTCCACCAAATGTTAGGGTCTGATAGAGGCCTCCCTACGGGATGGGGGAGCAGGCAGCTACCAGACACAGTGTTGGTATATAATACTCTAAATATTTTTATTCATAACAATATAAACCCCACTCACTCCACATTCCCGCTCCTTTCCTACTACATTAGAATCTGAAGATCCAAATGAAATCCCGATGGCCAGTTGAAATTCAGCGATCACACCGCTTCTTTTTCAGAGCTTTGGATCGATGTTTGACTGCATATTTCAGATATTTCAGGCAATTATTTATAGACCAGTTTGTCGCATCAACTTTGTTTCTGTTTATGAAGCTTTTCGTCCATAACTCCAGGCAAACAGTTCTGGGCAGGCCACCATAATCTAAGAGGTTCCATTTCCCCCAATTCTTGCATAACTGCACAGCTGTTGCTATTCCCTTGTCTGCTAATTCTTCATATTCCCCATGGACATAAAAGTTGTTTTTGCACAGACAATTCTTGGCCGCTCATTACCTTGAATCCTTGCTTCAGCTGCCAGCATGCAACTCACATACTCATGTCAAACATACAGCATTTATACTAGGCCCATACGGCCTATAGCATATTACAACACATACATCACAACACAAATGCTTCCATGCTACAAGCTCTGCTACTCCTTCCAAGTTCCATGCAAGTTGCTGCAGCCCAGGCTTTGGTATTATGTAACTTAACTGCGTTGTTGTTGTTGTCTTATCCTATTGGCTGAGGAACATCTGAGCATGTGGTCAACTGTGATGTCACTGTGATGGAATTTATGACCCAAATGCTGGTCTATGCTCCACTACTTCCTTTACTACTTTTGAACCAGTCTTGGCCTGAATTCTGTCCCAGGGAAGCCAAAAGCACACCAGACTTCAAGGGATGCAGAAAGAGGCCTGTTTGTTTTTGCACAGGGCTGAATCCTGAACCCATTGAAGCCAATGCCAAGATTCCTGTTGATTTCACCAGAGTCTGACCCATTTCTTTTTAAGCAAGCATCACTGATGCATTGAATGAGAATGAAGCCAAATACAATAGGGAAGAGATTATTATCTGTGCTACAGACTTAAGCAAAAACAAAGGAAACAATTAAGTGTAATGTACTATGCAATGTTCAGGTCTTTGCTTTTTAATTTTAATGAAAATTTAGCATAATTAAATGCCAAGTGGGTGCCTTGTTATTGCTCTGGGCCTTTTGATTAAGAGGCAGGGTAGTATATGCTTATTATTTTCTGCACCCTCTGAGTCTGGAAGGAGCTAAAGGGTGACTTTTCAGGCTGTATGCATTCAGTTGATGGAATATCGGAGGCACTGGATCTTGCACATCCTGGACATGTCTATGCACACAGGGGGAAAAGGATTGAAAATGATCCTTTATTGTGACAGCAAGGTTGTAAGGATACGTGGAATGTTTATTTAAATTTGCATCTGAAGAAGTGAGGTTCTTACCCACGAAAGCTTATGCTCCCAATACTTCTGTTAGTCTCAAAGGTGCCACAGGACCCTCTGTTGCTATTTAAATTTGTAGCAGGAAGCCAGGCCAAAGGGGGAGGCAAGGAATGTTCCAAATAGAGCTCTAACAGAGAGAGAATGTAGCTTCCAGATAATATTGTTTTCACTTGTTCTAATGAAGCTCCGTGTTCAGTGTCAGAAGCCAGTGGCTCTTCACGTGATGCTGTACCATTGCCACACGACAGTCGCTGTTGAGTTACTCCTGCCTAGAGGGAGGCCGAAGAAAGAAGCACTCAGCTAAGGATCTCATTAGCATGTTGGTGATTATGCTTAAACTCATGTTTCCTCAGACATGCACATTCTCCTACCACCCTGTGCTTTTGTAAGGGAGTGGCTGTGCAAGAGGCTTGACTTTTACTGAGGGATGAGGATTATGCCTAGCCATTTTACCCTACTTTCACCTAGGTGCAGCTTCCACTCAGGCTCGCACTGAGGAACAACAGCGGTGCACATCCTGTTGCCCACCATGTGGAGGATCAAGGATGAAGTGATTTCTCTTAGACCCCATTATGCAAGGCACAAAGGAATCCCCCTTTCTTGAATTCCAAATCCTGAAAATGCTCCTATACGTGGAGAAGAGACTCTGTAGAAATAGCAGCACTGTGTTCTGCAGTTGTTCCCTCCTTCCCTTCCAGGTCCAGTTTCTCCCTTTACAAATCCAAGGCTGGCTTTGCTGTCTGCAAGGGTCATAAACTCAGGGATTGTCTACACTACCACGTGGGGTCGATCTAAGATATGCAACTTCAGCTACGTGAATAGTGTCGCCGAAGTCGATGTACTTAGATCGACGTACCATGGTGTCTTCACTGCGGTGAGTCGACAGCTGAGGGTTTCCCATCGACTCCACTTGTGCTCCTCGTTCTGGTGGAGTACTGGGGTCAACAGGTGAGCGCTCAGCAGTTGATTTATCGTGTCTAGACTAGACGCGATAAATTGACCCCCGCTGGATCGATTGTTGCCTGCCAATCTGGCAGGTAGTTTAGACAAGCCCTACGTCTGACATCTGAAAACTCACCTGTGCCCCTTCTGCCTCTTGCATTACAAGTGTTGCTAATAAGGGTTCTGCAATCTGATCTGATGGGCAGTTTGTCCCTGGCTGCAGCACTGGTGTAAGTAAGAAGGAAAGGTGCAAAGAGCATGCCAATTGCAGTCGGTGTGCAATGAGGAGTCCACTGTGCACCTGCTGGAGATAGAATCTATCCCAAAGGGAGAGACAGGGCCATGGTCTCAATCCCTCTGAAAATAAGGCCCTAAGTGACTTGCTCAGGGTCACACTGGGTCAGTAGCAAAGTCAAACCTGACCCATGTCGTTTTGAGTCCCAGTGCAATGCTTGAACCACACAATCACCCTTCCAGCTGTAACATTGCTATACCAGGTCAGCATGCTCACCCTGCACAACCCAGGAACTTGCTAAATTGTTAGCAAAGTCCCAAATTGCCCTATTAACAACACACTTGCTTTCTCTAGTTAGGAGAGCTAGAAGGGCTCTGGTGAGAGATCATAAAGACTGAGACTCTGTCCTTTATCTGCTTTGCTATGATTTATGTTATTTAGTGGGTGAATGAAGGAGGCTATATAGTTGTAATTTAGAAATACACAAAGGAGTACCTTAAGAAAAAGGTAAACATGCCTTTTTTATTGAACGAGTGTATAAATAAATGCATACAATATTAATTACAAGATATAGGGTCTGATCCAATGTCTGAGAAAGTCTATGGGAGTCTTCCTTAATTCAGATTGGGTCAGACCCTTAATTCCTATTTCCTAATATCCTACAGAAACACATAAGAGGAGAAAGTTTTCATTCCTATAAGATAATGGAGACATTAACTGTCCACACCAAGTTGTCGCTCTCTTGACTTGTTTTAAGCATCCCTTCTGAATCATTTTGTTTCCAAGTCTTTCCTGTCATCTATTTGTCACTGACTTGAAAAATCCATTATATCCAGGAAGGAAGAGATCGAAACATTTCCAGTTCCAGAAGTTACAACAAATGATGCCAGGACTTGGAAGGCTGCAAGAAAGTTGGCTACAACCTAACTTTCATAATTAGACCTCCCAGATAAAGGGGTGTTACCTAGTGTTTCACGGATAGGGTGTGTTGATCTTAACATGAAGTTCATCTTCTAGTCATCTTCCTTCTATTTTAGACCTAGCAGCCTCATGATGGTTCATTTGTCCCTTAGGTATTTCCTAGCTTTGCATCTGGGTTGCCGATCAGTGACACGATGGGAACTGTCAGTGGGAGTTTAAGAATCAAGAATTATTGGAGGTAGGGAAGACTGATCTGAGCCCAATGTTCTTAAAGAGATGCATAGCCTTATTTGTCTCTAAATGGTCATCTATCAGTATTGCTAGAGTGTCATCCTTTGCATTCAATCCCTTATCTTGGAATGCATGTGGTGCCAATATTCCATTATCATCAAGTTCTACTACATTCAAATCTCTTTATGATCACAGATTTTTTTTTTTAAAATTCAAGCAACTCTCAAAATAAAAAAAAACAAAGATGTATTTCTACATTGATAGCAATGAATCACATTACAAAGGCTGTTGTCAATGTTTTACATGCCAGGACCCCATTTAGCAGTACAGGAAAGGTAAGGAAGAGTGGTTGATTTTTTTTTTTTTTTTTGGACACCTGTTTACAACCCTCAGGTCCAGAAACCAGGCTTTGCAAAAAGTGTCTTACTTCACTGGAATTGCATTAACTCACTTGGCTTTTCTACAATTTTCAGAGACTCTGATACTACAGTGATATATGATTGAGATGACCAACAGGTATGGTTGGCAAATATTATGACCTTTTTTTCTAGGTAGGAGAACCTAGGGCACTTGTAAGATTAAGTCTAGAAGTGGCCACTGACTTTGGGTGTCCCTGGCTTCTGGGTGCTGTGCTCCTGAAAATGGAGATAGCCAATATCAGTCACTTCTGAAAACATTGTCCTGACTCTCACTCTATGACCTTGGGTAAGTCAGTCAGTGGTAGAGTTGGGAGGAGAGGCTGGGAGTTTCAAAGGCGTTTAGGAACCCAAATCTTACTAAATTTCAATGGAACTTGAGCACTTAACTACCTTTTAGGCTCCTTGCAAAACCCCAGCCAGCACTCAGATCTTTTGATCTCCAGTATCTCTCTGTAACCCACAACAAACATTGCCTTTATCTGTAACACCCGCACTGGCCTGTTATAAGAACAGGAAACAGGCACTGAGAAGTTGTATGCTCTCGTGCACACGCTGCGTTACTGCTTAAGAATTCCATTCATCTTCCATTTCTGTTTCTTTCACTTTCCAACCTACAGAACATCTGGTCTGAGCAATATCTCCTATGTGGGAGTGGAAGGTGGCAGATCAGCAGCTGGCATAAGCAGAGCAAAGAGTGAGAACAAAACAATCGAGGAAATGGAAAGAGGAAGTGACGGTCAAAAAAGATTGCTCACATCTTCCTCCCTCCTTCATGGCTCAGGAAAATAGGGGGCTGTAGTTCTGGGACACTGTCTGGAAACCCTTCTTGGGAAAGCAAAGATCTCTGTGACCATTACCAATCTGCTCTCAAAAGGGAAGAGGAACTGGAGTTTAAAAACCTACCCTTGCATGGTGTCCTGTTCCCTGCCACTGGTATTGGGACTCTTGTCAACTATTCCTTGCTGTGTTCCCCCTGCATAATTTGAAAAATGGGGACAAAGCCTTTGGAAGGGAATCAGTGCCTTCCTTCCTCTGGGGAGCTTTAAAACAATCCTGCCACTTAGGATCCAAGTGTTTCAAAAGGGCTTGGCATCCAGAACTGCAAGAGCTCAGCTCCCCTCTAGGCATCCACAGAAGTGACCAGATTTTCCTAAAGAATTCAGCATGCTGGGCAGGGAGCTCTTCTGAGAATCTGTCCCTTAATATCATACGGGGGGCTATTGGCTGCTGGTTCTTTTGTTTAGGTATCTACACAGGAGCTGGGCTCTTTGGAAAATCCAGCCCTGGTTGTGGGTGCTCAACCCTTGGAAACCTGGCCATGAGCCCTTTAGATATGTTAGGTACTATGTGAAATCCAATCAGAAGTATTGTATTATTATGAGCCAGGGCTAGACACCATCCCAGGCCAATATTATTCAGCAGTGTCCAGATATGAAGATGAGTACCACTAGGTGCAGGGAAATCGTCATTCTTTATCACTTCGGTTGCTGCTTCTGTTATAAACCCTTTATTTTCAGGACTTTCAAGCCTGGCTGTAAACATTTGCTCTGTAAACTGCTTACCCCTGAATGTTCAAGCATTGATCGAGATATAAAGGGAGTGCTTAAAGACGATAAAGTCATTGCAGAGAAACTAAACGAATTCTTTGCTTCAGTCTTCACGGCTGAGGATGTTAGGGAGATTCTCAAACCTGAGCCGGCTTTTGTAGGTGACAAATCTGAGGAACTGTCACAGATTGAAGTGTCACTAGAGGAGGTTTTGGAATTAATTGATAAACTTAACATTAACAAGTCACCGGGACCAGATGGCATTCACCAAAGAGTTCTGAAAGAACTCAAATGTGAAGTTGCGGAACTATTAACTAGGGTTTGTAACCTGTCCTTTAAATCGGCTTCTGTACCCAATGACTGGAAGATAGCTAATGTAATGCCAATATTTAAAAAGGGCTCTAAAGGTGATCCCGGCAATTACAGACCGGTAAGTCTAACATCAGTACTGGGCAAATTAGTTGAAACAATAGTAAAGAATAAAATTGTCAGATACATAGAAGAACATAAATTGTTGGGCAAAAGTCAACATGGTTTCTGTAAAGGGAAATCGTGTCTTACTAATCTATTAGAGTTCTTTGAAGGAGGTCAACAAACATGTGGACAAGGGGGATCCAGTGGACATAGTGTACTTAGATTTCCAGAAAGCCTTTGACAAGGTCCCTCACCAAAGGCTCTTACGTAAATTAAGTTGTCATGGGATAAAAGGGAAGGTCCTTTCATGGATTGAGAACTGGTTAAAAGACAGGGAACAAAGGGGTAAATAGTGGTGTTCCCCAAGGGTCTGTCCTAGGACCAATCCTATTCAACTTATTCATAAATGATCTGGAGAAAGCAGTAAAAAGTGAGGTGGCAAAGTTTGCAGATGATACTAAACTGCTCAAGATAGTTAGGACCAAAGCAGACTGTGAAGAACTTCAAAAAGATCTCACAAAACTAAGTGATTGGGCAACAAAATGGCAAATGAAATTTAATGTGGATAAATGTAAAGTAATGCACATTGGAAAAAATAACCCCAACTATACATACAACAAATCAGGAAAAAGATCTTGGAGTCATCGTGGATAGTTCTCTGAAGATGTCCACGCAGTGTGCAGAGGCGGTCAAAAAAGCAAACGGGATGTTAGGAATAATTAAAAAGGGGATAGAGAATAAGACGGAGAATATCTTATTGCCCTTATATAAATCAATGGTATGCCCACATCTTGAATACTGCATACAGATGTGGTCTCCTCATCTCAAAAAAGATATACTGGCACTAGAAAAGGTTCAGAGAAGGGCAACTAAAATGATTAGGGGTTTGGAACGGGTCCCATATGAACAGAGATTAAAGAGGCTAGGACTTTTCAGCTTGGAAAAGAGGAGACTAAGGGGGGATACGATAGAGGTATATAAAATCATGAGTGATGTGAAGAAAGTAGATAAGGAAAAGTTATTTACTTATTCCCATAATACAAGAACTAGGGGCCACCAAATGAAATTAATGGGCAGTAGGTTTAAAACAAATAAAAGGAAGTTCTTCACACAGCGAACAGTGAACTTGTGGAGCTCCTTGCCTGAGGAGGTTGTGAAGGCTAGGACTATAACAGCATTTAAAAGAGAGCTGGATAAATTCATGGAGGTTAAGTCCATGAATGGCTATTAGCCAGGATGGGTAAGGAATGGTGTCCCTAGCCTCTGTTTGTCAGAGGGTGGAGATGGATGGCAGGAGAGAGATCACTTGATCATTACCTATTAGGTTCACTCCCTCTGGGGCACCTGGCATTGGCCAATGCCAGGTAGACAGGATACTGAGCTAGATGGACCTTTGGTCTGACACAGTACGGCCGTTCTTATGTGTTGGGAACTGCTTTTGTAATTTGAAATGTCAGGGAATTTTATGGCAAACATTTTTTGTTGGAAAATACCAATTCATTGAGAAGGCTTTTGCAGCGCTAGGTTGAAATTGAGAGACAGGGAGAGTGAGTATGGGTAGAACTCCAGAGTAGCTAGTGGCTATGTGGTTCGAGTAATCATCAGGGATGTGAGAATGCCAGGTTCAAGTCCTTGTCTTGAAGCTAGGGCTCCCATATCCCAAGTGAGTCCCTTCACCACTGGGCTTATGGCTAGTCTGGGGTAGATGTGTGCCTCTCTCTGTTTCCCTCCCTCCCCCAAAAAATATTGAAATGTCTTGTTTTTGATCCAACATGGCATTAAATCAGATTCTGAAAGCTCAACGTATTTTACAAAACGGAATTCTTGTTTTCTAGCCAGCCCTTATTGTAATCAATCTATAGCCTCCTGGGACTCTTGGGGCCAGCCAGATTAGGCTATATACCCTGGTTGGCCCCTTGGAACTTCATCTTGATGGTGAAAATAGAATTCAGAGCTTCTTGCTCTGAAAACACAGCTCCCTCTAATCTGAACTAAAGGAGAACCCTCATTATCAGTAAAGGGTCTCTGGCACATAGTTAAGCGTTCCAATTCCATGCAGTGCTGGAGTGCAAAGGCAAACTTACAAACTAACTTGGGAATTATGACCAATCCATATGGACTGCTTTAAAAAGCTAGATCTAGATCTTCCGGTGGTATAAACTAGTGTAATTGACTTGGATGGATCTGACTCTAAAGTGTAACTTGGGCTACACAATCCGTTACATTTTAGAAATGAAAGGGAGCCTATAAAGTTAACAATCACACTATCATTTAAAATTGTTACCTCTGCCAATACAAATAACCCCTATGAGCCCTGCTACTGAAAGAGATTAGAGAAAAAGAAATATCCCCTCTCCTCACACACACTTCGTTTTTCCAGTCAAATGCGTGGAGTAAAGCCAGATTTTCATAAGTTCAGCCACCAGAAATTCCCACTCACACTGATGGGCAGATTTCCGAAAGTGCTCAGCTCTGAATACGCTGTGCTCTTTTGATAAATTGGTCCTCTGTGTAGCATTTGTTTCTTCTGCATGACCAACCAGTTCCCTCAGAGTAGTCAGTTTCATTCTTTCCCCTCTATAGTCAGTATCCCTTGTTGTTTGTGGAGTTCTTTCATATAGCAACACAAGAGAGAAAAAACATTTTTTGCAATGTGATTGTAAATCCTCAATAATAGCCCAGTTCAAAACCCAATAAGAGGGAACACTTTTGAACACAACTGTATAATTAGACTGGAAATCACTGAGGCTGAGAATTTAGCAAGATTCAAAAAGGGATTGGACATTTATAGGGATATCAAGAATATCCAGTGTTCTACTTAATGCCAACAAACATTTTGGAGTGGATATAAACATGCTTCATGGTTTAACTGATCTCTATTACAGATAGTTGGTATGAGACTCTAATGGGGGTGGGGGAGCACCTGGCTGATTATCCCACATCTGTTGACTTCCAGATTCTTTTTCATCTGAAACAGTTGGTACTGACCACTACTGGAGACAAGATAGTCCTTGGGTCTGACTCAGTCTGGAAATTCCTAGATTTCTGCAAAAGTACCTGAAACTACTTTTAACTTGCTTTTTGTTAAGTTGATCGTCTCTCTTTAGCTATCACTACTAATGAAATATAGCCTTGTCAATTAATAAAATCCTAGCAGATCTTCCCTTTTTATATAACCAGTAGGCTTATTAAATCCTCATGATAGTAAGGTCACACTCCTTGGAAATCTCACATTTAACCACAGACCTTAGCAGAATTATCTTTATAATTACACACGCATAACGGTTGTGGTGTATACTATAGATTTTAAAGTCCAACCTGGACCTAACGTTTCCCCACCAACAAACCCACATCCACAGCCTCATCTCTGAGGGTGAGATTGGGGAGGAGGACCCTCCGTTCCCAAAGGTACCCCATCACTCCCAACACCCGCTGCCCTTGTTCCATCTCCGGCTGCCTCCTGCCCATGGGATAGGTGTGGCAGCAGCTGCATGTCCCTCTCCTCATGGCCACTGCTGTCTCAATGCTTTGTGTGTTGTGGAGCGAGAGGCACTGCGACTTGTTGACACACTCACTAGGTGGCACACACACAGAGCAGGAAGGTGGCGGCGGCCAGCAGGAGCAGGGCACTCATCCTTTGCCATGCCAACCCCGCAGGCTGGAGGAGGTGATCAGAGATGACCCAACCTGAGCATGAGCGGGTTGGGTTTTTTCAGGCCTGACCTGAACAGGACACTTGTAGTTGGGTCCCAGGGGGGTTGAGTCAGGTTGCAAGGCTCTAGTTTCCTATCTGGAAAGCTGTTTCCGAAGTACTGAACCTTTAAGAGTAAGTCGGCACCCCTAGCCTATCTACAACATGGACTTCAAGATGGGTGCATTTACAGAATGCATCACTCGCACGGTTCTCTCTCTTATGGGGACTTTATATTTGTTCTTTCTTTCTTGGTTTCTCTTACTCTGCAATAAAAACTATCCAGTCTGAAAGCTACTGAGCTCTTTGCCTAGGGAACCATCACAACCTTCAATTCATATTAGCGTTTGAGTGGCTTCAGTGAATAGTAAAACAAAATTCACACTGAAGTCACTGAGTTATTGGATTTCACAACCTTAAAATTGCATTAAAGTTATTCAGGGCTTTTTTTTTTTTTTTTTTTACATTTAATATATATGATAATGAGGAATCAAAGTGCTTGAGCAATTGTTTAAAGTATTGGCAGAAGGTAAATGTACCAAGATTGAATCACCTTATAGCCTTACAGGCTGAAATGGCATTGGCTCTGGAAAGCACCCAAGCTGCACTTAAGTCCAGCCCCATTCAGGACAGCCCCCAAACACACGCTTGACTTTAAACACGTGCTTATGACCCACTGACTTCAATAAGACGTAAGCATGTGCTTAAAGTTAAACAAGCGCTTAAGTTTTTCTCTGCATCGGGGCCAGGTTACTGAGCACTTTGCTGGATCAAGCCAGTGGAAAAGAGGCAATGAATATATTAAAACACAATGTGCACGCCATTAACCCTTGCTACAGCCCTTTTACTGATAGAAATGTCCTATAGCCGTCCCAGAGATGTATAACCTTTCTGCAGAAATTTGAATCCAATCTTTAAAATTCCATAGCAGGGATCTCATTCTCAATTAAATTCTATGGGCGCAATTCTCCTCTCACTTGCACCTGTGTAACAGCCGGGGCACTACATTGCTTTCAATGATATTACTCCAAATGTCTGCTGGTGTAAGTGAGCGCAAAGTCAGGTCACTAGAGTCATGTGTTTTGAATCCTGTTTCATTTCCATAGAACCAAATTGTGTGTTTTAGAAACACGGGGTCTGATTTTTTTCCCTTCACTTATACCAGTTTAACTCAATCGACTCTTGATTGACACGAACTGAAGAGTTTCCATTGCTCCAGTGTGCTGCTAGGGGGCGCTGTGCTGCACTGTAGGAAACAGGATGGGGAGCGTCTCTAGAGGGCACTCTTCCCTTGCACTGAGGATACTTCTCCAGGGGAGGGAACTCCAGTTATTAGGAAGAGATAGGTATTAGCAATGGGCGATTCAATCATTAGAAACATAGATGTCTGGGAGAACCGCATGGTGACTTGCCTGCCTGGTGTGAAGGTTGCGGATCTCTTGGGACATCTAGATAGACTTATGTGTAGTGCTGGGGAGGAGCCGGTGGTCGTGGTACATGTAGGTACCAACGACATGGGGAAGGATAGGAGAGAGGTCCTGGAGGCCAAATTTAGGTTGCTAGGTAAGAGATTGAAGTCCAGGACCTCCATGGTAGCATTCTCTGAAATGCTTCCAGTTCCACGTGCAGGGCCAGTTAGACAGGCAGAACTGCAGGGTCTCAATGCGAGACGATGGTGTAGAGAGGAGGGGTTTAGATTTATTAGAAACTGGGGAAGCTTTTGGGAAAGCGGGAGCCTATACAGGAAGGATGGGCTCCACCTAAACCAAAACGGAACCAGATTGCTGGCACTTAACATTAAAAAGGCCGTAGAACAGTTTTTAAACTAAGGGCTGGGGGAAAGCCGACAGGTGCGGAGGAGCATGTGATTCGGACATTCCTTAGGGGAGTATCTATAAATGGAGATTCCCTATGTCCTAATAAGGAGGAGAGGACGGAAAATGATAAAAATTCAGGGAGGATCTGATGAGAAACAGTCACATGAAAAAAAGTCCCATTCAATTATGTCATGCAATAGAGGACGGCTAAAAAATGTCAAATTTTTAAAATGCTTATATACCAGTGCTACAAGTCTAAATAATAAGATCGGTGAACTAGAGTGGCTGGTATTAAATAAGGATATTGATATAATAGACATCACAGAAACCTGGTGGAATGAGGATAATCAATGGGTCGCAGTAATACTAAGGTACAATATATATCAGAAGTACAGAACAGCTTGTGCTGGTGGGAGAGTGGCACTATATGTGAAAGAAAGCGTAGTATCAAATGAAGTAAAAATCTTAAATGAACTAAATTGTACTATAGAATCTCTATGGATAGTAATTCCATGCTCGAAAAATAAGAATATAGCAGTAGGGCTATATTACCGACCACCTGACCAAGATGGTGTTAGTGACTCTGAAATGTTCAGGGAGATTAGAGAGGCTATTAAAATAAAAAACTCGATAATAATAATAATGGGAGATTTCAACTATCCCCATATTGACTGGGTACATATCACCTCAGGAAGGGATGCGGAGATAAAATTTCTTGATACCTTAAATGACTGCTTCTTGCAGCAGCTAGTCCTGGAACCCACAAGAGGAGAGGCAATTCTTGATTTTAGGCCTAAATCGAGCACAGGATCAGGTCCAAGAGGTGAATATAGCTGGACTGCTTGGAAATAGTGACCATAATATAATTAAATTTAACACCCCTGTGGTGGGGAAAACTCCACAGCAGCCAATACTAGCATTTAATTTCAGAAAGGAGAACTACACAAAAATGAGGAGGTTAGTGAAACAGAAATTAAAAGGTACAACACCAAAAGTAAAATCTCTGCAAGCTGCATGGAAACTTTTTTAAAGACACCATAATAGAGGCTCAACTTAAATGTATCCCCCAAATTAAACAACATAGTAAGGGAACCAGAAAAGAGCCACCTGGGTTCAACAAGAAAGTAAAAGAAGCAGCGAGAGGCAAAAAGGCATCCTTTAAAAAATGGAAGATAAATCCTAATGAGGAAAGAAAAGAGCATAAACTCTGGCAAATGAAGTGTAAAAATATAATTAGAAAGACCAAAAAAGACGATTGAGATGCTAAAGGAGCACTCAAAGACGATAAGGCCATTGCGGAGAAACTAAATCAATTCTTTGCATTGGTCTTCATTGTTGAGGACGTGAGGAAGGTTCTCAAACCTGAGACATTCTTTTTGGGTGACAGATTTGAGGAACTGTCCCAAGTTGAGGTGTCATTAGAGGAGGTTTTGGAACAAATTGATAAACTAAACAGTAATAAGTCTCCAAGACCTGATGGTATTCACCCAAGAGTTCTGACGGAACTCAAATGTGAAATTGCAGGACTACTAACAGTCATCTGTAACCTATCATTTAAATCATCTTCTGTACCAAATGACTGGAGGATAGCTAATGTGACGCCAATTTTTAAAAAAGGCTCCAGAGGTGACCATGGCAACTACAGGCCAGTAAGCCTCACTTCAGTACCGGGGAAATTGGTGAAACTATTGTAAAGAACAAAATTGTCAGACACATAGATGAACATAATTTGTTGGGAAATAGTCAACATGGTTTTTGTAAAGGGAAATCATGCCTCACCAATCCACTAGAATTCTTTGAGGAGGTCAATAAGCATGTGGACAAAGGAGATCCAGTAGATATAGTGTACTTAGATCTTCAGAAAGCCTTTGACAAGGCCCTTCACCAAAGGCTCTTAAGCAAATAAGCAGTCATGGGATAAGAGGGAAGTTTCTCTCATGGATTGGTAACTGGTTAAAAGATAGGAAACAAAGGGTAGGAATAAATGGTCAGTTTTCAGAATGGAGAGAGGTAAATAGTGGTGCCCCCCAGGGATCTGTACTGGGCCCAGTCCTATTTAACATATTCATAAACGATCTGGAAAAAGGGGTAAACAGTGAGGTGGCAAAATTTGCAAATGATACAAAATTATTCAAGATAGTTAAGTCCCAGGCAAACTGCGAAGAGCTACAAAAGGATCTCACAAAACCGGGTGACTGGGCAACAAAATGGCAGATGCAATTCAATGTTGATAAATGCAAAGTAATGCACATTGGAAAACATAATCCCAGCTATACATATGCAATGATGGGGTCTAAATTAGCTGTTACCACTCAAGAAAGAGCTCTTGGAGTCATTGTGGATAGTTCTCTGAAAACATGCACTCAGTGTGCAGCGGCAGTCAAAAAATGTTGGGAATCATCAAGAAAGGGATAGATAATAAGACAGAAAATATCATATTGCCTCTATATAAGTCCATGGTACATCCACACCTTGAATACTGCATGCAGATGTGGTCGCCCCATATAAAAAAGATATATTGGAATTGGAAAAAGTTCAGAAAAGGGCAACAAAAATGATTAGGGGTATAGAATGGCTTCTGTATGAGGAGAGATTAATAAGATTGGGACTTTTCAGCTTGGAAAAGAGGTGACTAAGGGGGGATATGATAGAGGTCTATAAAATCATGAGTGGTATAGAGAAAGTAAATAAGGAAGTGTTATTTACTCCTTCTCATAATACAAGAACAAGGGGCCACGAAATGAAATTAATAGGTAGCAGGTTAAAACAAACACAAGAAAGTATTTTTTCACGCAACGCACTGTCAACCTCTGGAACTCCTTGCCAGAGGGTGTTGTGAAGGCCAATACTATAATGAGGTTCAAAAGGGAACTAGATAGATTCATGGAAGATAGGTCCATCAATGGCTATTAGCCAGGATGAACAGGAATGGTGTCCCTAGCCTCTGTTTGCCAGAAGCTGGGATTGGGTGACAGGGCATGGATCACTTGATGATAAGCTCAAGACAAAAAAACTTAAAAGAAATAGACTTCAAAGAGAAACAGCAGAACTAAAATTCATTTGCAAATTTAACACCATTAATTTGGGCCTGAATAGGGACTGGGAGTGGCTGGCTCATTACAAAAGCAGCTTCGGCTCTCCTGAAATCGAGACCTCCTCATCTATTATTGGGAGTGGACTCAGGGCCGGCTCGAGGTTTTTTCTGCCCCAAGCAAAAAAAATTTTGGCTGCCCCCCCCCGCACTCTCACTTTTTTTGGCTTTTACACATGTTTGCACTTTGCAGTTTTGTTTTGACTGTTTAAAATTTTTAAAAAATGAAAACAGAGAATTTGTAGTTAGTGAAATAAAACAATTTCCTACTAGTGTAGTTTTAACATTTAATTTTAACAAAAACACAATTACAAACAATTTGAGTTCAACTATACACTGTAATGAAAAACGTTAGTGTCTTCCAGTTTCTCATCAATTAAAAGAATTTATATGAACTGATTTTTTCTGGTTTTTATACTTGTGTAGTCTTTTAATAAGTCAGTGAAATCTAATTTTTTTGCAATATTTCATTTGAAATTAATGCAAGTCCTGACATACGATTTTGAGACATGGTGGACCTCAAATAATTTTTTAGTAATTTCAGTTTTGAGAAACTGCGCTCTCCAGAAGCCACTGATACTGGTAATGTTAAAAGAATGCGTAGTGCTATAGCAGTGTTTGGAGTGAAAAAATCATTTCTTGCTATAAATTCTAATACTTTTAGAGGAGAAGTTTTAGGACTTATTAGCTCAGATAAAGCTATTAATTCATCATACAATTCCACTGCATCAATGTCAGCAGCGTTATCAGTACTGAGCGCTAAATGTAGGTCTTGGCACTGCTTCATGAGGTCTTCTTTGGAAAACTGATTTTTAATATTTCCAATATCGTATAAAAATTCAAAAGTTTCACAATGACCATGCAACTGGCAAAACCTTTCTTCAATGGAAGTTATAGCTACATCCAAAATACAATAGAAACATTCAACTTTAAACCTTTCGTTTGGATCGAGAATAGGATCATCATGAGCCTCATAACAAAACTGTCTTGTTTTTTCCCGAGGACGAATGAATTATTGAGGTGCAAACTTCGGTTCAAAATCAAGATCCTCTGCTATTGTTGTTGCTTCTTTGACAGTTTCTTCAAATCCTTCATCTGAACGGTATTTTTAAAAATATTTCAGCGTTCTATTCAAAATCGTCTTTGCCTCGGATATGTCTATAGTTATGTTCTGCATAACTTTGCTGGTCAAATTAATTTGATTTAGAATATTGTGCCAAATAACCGTGCAACATGAAAATTGAAACTGCATCATTTTCTGAGCCAATGTTTCAGCTTCATGTCGAAATGAAGGCTCATATGACAAGTCCTGGCTTATTTCGATAGTGCATCGTAAATCTCTCCTGATGAATATCGGAATGGTCTAATAGCGTCTATCCTACTTTCCCATCTAGTTTGACTCAGAGGTTTAAGTGTGAGGTTTTTGTTCAAGATGCTTCTTCAAGACTGCCCAACGGTGTGTGGAAGCACTAAAAAAGTTGTAAATTGCTTGCACTGTGGTAAAATATGAAACGGCATCTTTAGATGATTTGGCGTCATCACTGACAACCAGATTGAGCGAATGGCAAGGAATGAAAAAAGCTCGATTGTTTAAATTCAATATTCTTTGCTGTACACCTGCATGTCGTCCTCGCATGTTTGAGCCGTTATCATACCCTTGGCCGCGCATATTTTCTAAAGGTATTCCATAGTGTTCCAATCTCTGTAGAATTACATCTGTGAGGGCTTTCCCAGTAGGTTCGTTCACTGGTATAAATTCTAGAAAGTGTTCACAAATTTTCACTTCTGCATTTTCATCAATTTTCAGAAATTGTAAAACTATTGACATTTGCTCGGTTTTGCTCAGATCTTGAGTACAATCAACTATAATTGAGTAATATTTGGCATGTTTCAAATTCGATAAAATTTCATTACGCACTCCATTAGAAATTAATTCTATTATCTCATTTTGTGTATTTTTACCCAAATAATGGGTGTGAATCTCTCCATCTTTCACTCTTCATACATGCTCAGCCATAACATTATCAAATTTTGCCAATAACTCAACCAATTTTAAGAAATTTCCATTGTTATTCTTATATAAAATATCCGAGGATCCATGGAATGCGAGGCACTGTTTGGCTAGGAAATTAACGATTGCCAGTAAACGTTCCAACACCGCTTGCCAATGTAGAATTTCTGAATTTAGTTGACGTTGCTGTACAGCATCGATTGTTGTACCGGAACGTAATCTGTTTGACAGCTCAATGCAATTTGTCAATGAGCGTAAATGATTTTTTGATGTTTCGTGTTGTTTCAAATGCTGATGCAAATTTCGCCAGTCATTAAAACCTGCAGTTGCCAGAAGAATGTCCTAGTTACAGAACAGTTTGGAGCAAAAACAAAAAACTACATCTTTGGTCTGTGAATACACTAACCATGATCTATTCATTTGTTCCCCATTTTTCATTTTTTTCTTCATACTGGATGGCATAAATCGACAATTCGACTCATTAAATGGATATTCAAATGTAGGATCTAGTTTTGAAGGACCTGTTTTCACAATAATAATTCGCATTGTATCAGTAATTATTGTCCGCTATGTACTTGGATCCGATCCTATGTCAGTCTCTCCACCTTCCAATAATTGTTCTTCAGTTTTAGATTTGGATAACAGTTCTTCATTTCTGGACAATTCAGCTGAAGTAGTAAATCTTTGGATGGATTGTGATTGTTCGTCTTTATCAGTTAGCGAAGATAAACTTTAGTCAGATTGTTGTTCATCTTTATCAGCTGATAAAGGTAATCTTTGGTTCGATCGGTCTTCATCAGTTGATGAATAATCACCTTCAATGCATTGCTTAGAGCTTTCTCCTTGATTGTTGACTTTTTTAAAATACTTTTTTGAAGTATGAGATAGTTTTTCTAATTCTTTTTGCCATTTCTCTCTTTGTTGCCGGTAAGCAGCACTGGAAAGTCGTTTTCGTTTTTGTCCTGGCATTTTAGCCCTATACCACTGGCACCGTCGCGAAACGGAAATTAGCGCGAATGGTGCCGATAGGGCAGCACAGTACACACATGTAATCGTGATTTGAGTGACCGTGTCACAACGTGACATGATATTTTTCATGTCACACTCCTATTGCACTACTGTACTTGCCATAGGTAAGGCGCTAGTCATTGGGGCGAGAGAGCTCCCCATGAGCTCGGATACACACTGGACCCAGCCCTGCCGGCGTTTTCCCAGCGCTGAGGCCGCCCAGCTGGGAGCCTGAGGGGCATGCAATGGGGAGAGCTCTGGGGCTGGCGGAGCCAAGGAAGAGATGCTGGGCTTGCTGGACAGATGCTGCCCCTCTCTGCCAGGTCGCTCGCCCCCTGCAGGAGGGGAGGCAGAAGGAGACTCCAGGCACTGGAGTGCTGTGAGGGGCTGGGGAGGGAGGCAGCAGCCTCTGGGGTTCCAGCAGGCAGAAGCTCCCCAGGGGTCCCAGGGACCCTCCCGCCCGGCCCGACTCTTACCTTGCTGCGGATCTGGCCCGAGGTGGATTCATCTCCCGTCACTGGCGCTCCCAGGACCAGGGGTTGGGGCTGCTGCTGGATCCCAGCCCCGCTCATCCTTGGTCTTCGCCTTGGCCCCGGCACGAGCTGGGCTCAGCCCGGGCTGCTGCTCCGCTCCCCTCTCCCCTCCCCTGGGTGAGGGAGGTGGGTGGCCGCTGACCGCGGGAGAGCGGCGGGAGCTGGTAGCGTGGCCCTGCCCCGGCTGCAGAGGACGGGCTGCTCCTCCTTGGTTTGTTCATGCTGCTCTCCCGCGGTCAGCGGCCACCACCCCCCACCCTCCCAGGCGGGATTCGGTAGCATGGCACTGCCCCGACTGCAGAGGACGGGCCGCTCCTCGGCTTGCAGCGGCGGGGACAAGCCGAGGAGGAGCGGTCCGTCCTCTGCACCCGGGGCAGGGCCGTGCTACTGGCTCCCGCCTGAGAGGGGAGGTGGCCGCTGCCCGCGGGAGAGCGGCGGGGACATGCTCCCTGCTCAGCTGGCTCCGTGCCCCGCCGCACCCGGCAGCAGAACAACAGGCTGGTTACGCACCCCGGGGCGGTCAGAATCCAGCCCAGGACGCTGCTTGAGGTTTGAGCTGGGGCCCCAGCATTATGCCACCCTATATATTTTGCTGCCCTAGGCACCTGCTTGTTTAGCTGGTGCCTAGAGCCGCCCCTGAGTGGACTACATCCACCCTGATTGAATTGGCCCTGTCAACACTGGTTCTCCACTCATGAGGTACTCCCTTCTCTTCATGTGTCATTATATAATGCCTGCATCTGTAACTTTCACTCCATGCATCTGAAGAAGTGAGGTTTTTTACCCACAAAAGCTTATGCCCAAACAAATCTGTTAGTCTTTAAGGTGCCACCGGACTCCTTGTTGTTTTTGATGATAACCTGTCTGTTCATTCCCTTTGGGGCACCTGCCATTGGCCACTGTCAGAGGACAGGATACTGGCTTGATGGATCTTTGATCTGACCCAGTATGGCCGTTCTTATGTTCTTATGAGTTCCATTGGCTCTGGACCTCTGATCAGTGGAAGCAGAACGGCAGAATCAATGCCAGGACAATTAGACTTGCACACAAATTTTTCCCCCCCCCCCCCCCCCAAAACTTACATGTATTGAGTTAACCAAAATTGAGCCTAAGTCAGCTGAATACAAATCCACAACCCTGTCTGAACCAGAATGTCTAATGCTTGCTTGTACCCTGGGGCTTGTATCTTTATGCATGACACTTACTGAGATTAAAAACAAACCATCACTGAGTTACAAACCAGATCTATTTATTCAGATTTCTAAAATGAAAATAACAATTTACAAAAAGTCTGCTTCATTTTAGTTTGTTTACATGACATTTATTTAGACGTCCTATATCTGTGTGCATTGCTAAAGCCCCTGGCTGCACTATCTCACTGAACACCATCATGTTTATACCTATTTTGTTTAAATAGCCTTTAACTGTAAAAGCTTTGACACACTAGGTCCAACCCTGCTCACAATGGGGCCTGAGTCTGATCAGCATCAATCTGGATGAATTCCTTTGAAATCAGTGGAGTTAGCCCAGTGCAAGACTCTCATCCTTTAAGGATTTCCATATGTACTTAACCCTAAACATGTGAATAGTCCCTTGAAATTCAAGCACGGGGACACCTATTTTCAGGATAGTGACCTAAACTGGGATTAATTTTCAGTGAAAGTCAATGGGGATGAAGCAGCAATAGAACTGAAATTGTTTGAACAAAAACATTTTTTGTTGAACATTTTCAAGAAAAAAATATTGGCTTTCAAAGTTTTCTTTTTAAAAATTTATTTTTAGAAATTGGAAAACAAACAAACAAACAAAAAAGGCTGTTTTGAGTGGTTTTTTTATTGCATGTGCGGGGGGGGGTTGGTTGTTTTTTCTTTCCCCTCCCTCTCTTCCAAGTTACCCCCACCCATTCTTCAGTGGAAAAAGGGAAAAATGGGGAGGAAGGGGGGGGGGGGACAAAGAAACTAAACATCTGAAAAGGTGAAACATTTCAAAATTGAATGTTTGGAGAAACAAAAAACATTCAAGAATATTTAGAGTGAACAATAAATTATTCCTCTTCAAAACTTGGAGAATTAACATTTTCAAATTTTTGGGCTCCACCCCTCTCCCCGCACCCCTCATTTTTGACCATTGGTAATGAATGTAAACTGGTAAAAGTGAAAGCAGATTTAGGCCACTGACTGCAATAGGATCCACTCTCATTCCTTTTTTCCCCTCCATGTACTGGAAAAATAAAGTCTAAACATGCCCTAACCAGGAAAGCAAGCACAACTACCTAAGTATTCTCCAGCACTGCTCTGCACTTGGCATCAATGATTTGCTGCACAAGTGGATGCCATTGGGGAGATGTAGGACTGGCCGCTACTCTGAAATGTCATACTTTCCCTAGATAAATTCATGGAGGATAGGTCCATCAATGGCTATTAGCCAGGATGGACAGGGATGGCGTCCCTAGCCTCTGTTTGCCAGAAGCTGGGAATGGGCGACATGGGAGGGATCATTTGATGGTTACCTGTTCTGTTCATTCCCTCTGGGGCACCTGGCATTTACCACTGTCGAAAGACAGGATACTGGGCTAGATGGACCTTTGGTCTGACCTAGTATGGCCGTTCTTATGTTCTTAATGCCAAGCAAACTTCTGTTGGACCTCTACTGTAAGAAATGATCACATGTCAGGACTAAATAACTTTATAGTAATCTTGTATTAAACAGGACTGAAGAAGACAAGGGCCCTGGAATATCATGCTTCAGTGATACCTGAGCCTATCGTTGGGTAGAACACTATCATGAGGGATAGTGGGGAGGGATAGCTCAGTGGTTTGAGCATTGGCCTGCTAAACCCAGGGTTGTGAGTTCAATCCTTGAGGGGGCCATTTAGGGAACTGGGGTAAAATTAATCTGTCTGGGGTTTGGTCCTGCTTTGAGCAGGGGGTTGGACTAGATGACCTCCTGAGGTCCCTTCCAACCCTGATATTCTATGATACTAGTTAAGGGCCTAATCCTGCAAACACATGGGCCCTGATCCTACAACCACTTACACGTGTGCTTATCCTCACATAAATGAGAGGCTCATGAGTAATCCTCTTGGAATCAAAAGTTGTTTCCACTATTAAGCATTTGAAGGATCAGGTCTTAATTTAGTAGTGTCCCATCAAAGAACAGAGTCTACATTTGTATTTGCATGGTACCTAGCACAAGGGGATTCCGGTCCATGACTAACGAGCCTAGGCAAAATAATAATACATTTTCAAAAGTAACCAGTGGTGCTTGGTGTTCTGAAGGGCACCCAGATTGAAGCACCTTAAAGAGACTTGAATTTCAGAACGTGATAAACTCCCATCCTCTGAAAAGCAGGACCCTCAAGGAGGTGTCAAGTTGGGCCCTCAAAATCATCAGTTGCATCTGAAAATTTAGCCCTGGACATTTCTTCATGACATTTCTTTGGGTGGGGAGGGGGGGTCTCTAAAGGTAATATTTTCCAAAAGTACCCGTCCCACTGACTTTATATTAAACGTAGAGCGTGTCTACACGGTGTGCCAATGTGCGCTATGGGGGTGTGATGACTAAAGCTCACTAACGTGTTGCAGATTAATTGGTCCATGTAGACCATGCTGGTGTGCACTAAAGTTTCCCTAGGGTGCTTTAACATAGTGCTGTTTCAAACCTTTTTTGCACACCAGCAGGGCCTACATGGACCAATTAATGCGCTTTAGAAATCACATCCTGTAGTGTGCATTGCACTCATGTAAACAGGCCCTGTTGGAAAATTGGGCGTTGGCCGAGAGTCTCAAAAATCACATTGATTTCAATGGGAGTTAGGCACCCAAATGCCTTTGAGGATCTGGGCCTAGGAACCTAAATTTCTCAGGCTCCTTTGAAAATTATACTCCAAGTCTGTATGGCCCCAGAGCTCATCCTACCTTAAGGCATGTCTACACTTACAGTGCTGCAGTGTGTATGGTGAAGATGCTCCATGTTGATGGGAGAGAGCTCTCCTGTCGGCATAAAAATACCCACAAGTGGCAGAAACTGTGTTAGCGGGAGACGCTCTGCTGCTGACATTGCACTGTGCACACGAGCGCTTATGCCAGCGTAATTTATGTTGCTCATGGGGGTGGAATATTCACATTCCTGAGTGACATAAATTATGCCAGCATAAGCTCTAGAGTAAACGTAGCCTTATTCTAACTGCTTAGTTCAGTCTGTTTGGTGGAAGTTGTATCTTTATTATTGTTCCCTCTGTAGGAGCCCCTTTGTGGAGGACCAGAACAAGGCCTATGCAACATTTATGTTCAACTTGGATCCTCACAATATGGCGTCAGTGGGATTTATATGGTGCCCTCAGCACAGTGAAGAATTTCACCCAGATTGTCTAGAATCTCGCCCCCAGACCACCGCCCAGGAAGATTTGAAGAATGGACATAAATGGAGATGGAAACTTCATGTCACCTGATGAAACCACCCATTGCCTAGGTTGAGAATATGTAGCAGTTAGAACACAAGCAACAGGAGCAGAGTTAGACCAATGCTGAGCACTTTTGAAAATCTCACCTATATTTATCAGTGACGGACAAATCTTCCAACACCCGTAGACTCAGCCAAGAAAGCATAAAAAGATTCAGAGGATTTAGATTCTTTGGTTTCTGAAAATGGACCAGAAACCCAGAAAGATCAGACTCCCACATGAGGTTTCTGCTGCTTCCCATTTCTGGTCAAGTTAGGAACATAGCGTACACACAGAAAACCACAGGACTGCCACATCTAAGGACATGGGGAGGGATAGTCAAAAGTGTCTATGTGACGTAGGCTCTTTCAATGGTCCAAGATTGTTCTACTGTTTGAGGGAATCTCAGAGAAGGTACATCCAGAACTTGTGGATTGGAGAGACAAATGAGAAGGGAAAAAGAGGAAAAGCTCTTGATTCCAAAGAGTTCTGGAAGTCTTTGGGCGTCTTGCTTGAGTAAGGACTGCAGGGTTGGGCTACCACCCTTACTAAATGAACTTTGCATAACCACTGTGCCCCGAGATTAAGACCAAGCGAGGCAGATTTAATACAGGAGAACAACAACCTTCCGAAAAGTGGCCTTCATTGGGAATTTGATCTTCTGCAACACGTGACATCTAGGTCCGTGGAATGATGTGTCCTCCAAAGGCTGTCACCATTGACCTTGCTGAAATGGCATGCTATAGTGTAAAGGACTGGAATGGGCTTTTATTATTCTATAAACATGGCCAAAAACAAGGAGAAGAGAGGGGGCGGGGGAAGATGAAATAGTAAAGTGGTTTGGAATCTGCAGTGAAGTGTGGAGTCTGGTGCCTGGCCCAGGACTTTGTTTTAATGAAAGCCATTTGACACACATCTAGCTGAGTGGCAAAAGTGCACCCTCTAAATGGTCAGACTTTCTGGCTGTAATTTATGCGTATTTCTTGGATGTGGCATAGTAAGGGCCAGATTGTTCTGTCCTGCCATCATGCAAAACCAGGGGCTGATCGGTCAAGTTCCACTCTTCCATTATTTCCTCCATTTGCTGAAAGAATAGAGACATATCCTATGCAGGGTTTTTTTTTTTTTATAAAAAAAGAGCTATTTTGCCCTTCAAATTCAAAGCCTTTTTTTGTGTGTCAGCACTGCTCCTGCATTCATATTCGCTGAGAAATCAGCCCTTGTTAAGGTTCCTAAGAGGGATGAGCCTCTTTAACCTTTGTTGGGTTCTACTCATATGACACACAAGTGCAGGCTGATGCTGGATAGAAAGCCATTCATAGACCATTATAGATTTTTAAGAGCAGAGAGATGATTCGACCCTACTGAGGATCTGAATGTATAGAGTTAGGTGAATGCTGCAAAAAATAAATTCCTTTAAATAAAAAACATTGTTTTGTTCCCATGGTATCTGCGATTCCTTTCATTCATTTTTTGCAAGTGTGTATATGCGTGTGAAACATTTTTCACGTGAATGGTCACCGAAACAGGAAATGGTGTGAATGATCTAAAACAGTGGTTCTCAAACTTTTTTCCCGTGGACCACTCAAAAATTGCTGTGGGTCTCGGCGGACTACTTAATGATCTTTCCAAATGTTGTTTCTACCATTAGCTAACTATTGTAAAGTGCGTTGGATAAAAGTGCTGTATAAAAAAAAACCCTTACTAATAATTAAACGTTTTTGTGCTACAAATAAAAGCACATAACTCATATTTTAATCCCAGTAGTCTTACTTTTCTAATGAGAGGTATGTGCCCTCTCTTCCCTGCTGCGGCAGCTCCCCAAGTGGGACTGTGAAGGGGGAGGGAGGGGCTCTCCTTCTCTTCCCCACTGCAGCAGCCCCTGAGCTGGGGCTGGGAAGGAGGAGGGTTTCTCCCTGGCAGCCACAGCTCTGGAGCTGGGGAAAGTCACCTCTTTCTCTGGCCACCACAGCCCTGCACATCCCAAATTCCCCCAATCCCCTCTGCTCACCCCACTGCCCCCTCCCACCTATTCCTCCCAAGGCCATCACCTCACCTTACATATGAGTCTTTCCCAGGGTTCAGGCACCTAATTAGTGGAGCCACACCTGTGCAGCTCCACTAATTAGGTGGGTAGCCCTTCATTCTCTCTTGTGTGGCTGCCCAGGTGCACATCTCAGAGGGAACTATCTGCAGACCACTTCAATGGAGCGTGTGGTCCATGGACCACAGTTTGAGAACCTCTGATCTAAAAGATCCTCTCTAGTTCAAAGAGAAATTATGTTGGTGAAGTTCTATAGCCTGCAAGACTAGATGATCACACTGGCCCCTTCTGAATATCAGGGTTAGATGGGACCCCAGGAGGTCATCTTGTCCAACCCCCTGCTCAAAGCAGGACCAATCCCCAGACAGATTTTTACCCCAGTTCCCTAAATGGCCCCCTCAAGAATTGAACTCATACCCCTGGGTTTAGTAGGCCAATACTCAAACCACTGAGCTATCCCTTCCTCCCTCCCCTGACCTTGGAACCTATGACTTATGTAATTATGTTTCCATGCACACATTTTTGTGTGACTATGTATTTGCACAGATGAAGTGGATGTGTTTTGAAAGCTCTTTGTGCATTTTGAAGTCATCTGAGCAGGGAGCAGAAACCATGCCATGTGTCTTAGGTGACACAAATAATGAATTATGAATATTACAAATATTCTGAATGTGCTCACACAAACCATCAATCAGAAAAACCCGAATAGCACAACCTCTAGTAAAAAACTGTAGTCTGTTTAGGGGTAATTCACAAAGACAAAAGGGAGCTAAATCCACTGAAAAAATCTATTGGGAACAGTTCGCCCAGCTCTAGTCATGTGGCTAAAACAAAATATAGGTACTCATGAGAAAAATGTATATCAGTAGGCTCCTGATGGTGAAAAGAGAGTATGATCTAGTGCTTGCTTTCTTAATTTTACATTTTCTGCTGTCATCAGTATTGCAGGAATTACGTTTTAATTAAACATATTTGGGAAGCTGGAATTTCAGGTAATACTCTGATTTACTGTACTATAGATAAATAACTTCATAACTTGAGAAGCTGATCCTCTCCTGTTGTATCCTTCACCCTCTACACTCAGAAGTAACAGATGCAAGGTCAAACCAAAAGCACAGTGTAGATCCTGAGCAAAATGCCAGATCTCGATAGTGGGCCACATCAAAACTCCAGATGTAAACATTCCCGAATATGGGTGTTTAAACTCCAGAGTTCAATTGAAAATGTCACAAAATTGCAGGTGTTTAGTGCAGTGTGGGCCATTCCTTCCTCCTCTGAGCTCCCTAAAAGCAATGTTTATATGCATGTGTAAGCAGAGTCAGGATGATCTCTACCCTGACATCTGGTGGTGAATTATGGTGAGTGTGGAAAAGAACTTCAGGGGATGAGATTGTTTGCATAGGCACACCCACCCTGCCTAGTATGAGCCCACAGCAGCCCAAAATGGTCACTTTGTCAGCTGTGGGATCCCCAGTTTCTCTGTTATTGGGGCAGGAGGAATAAAGTGGTGTTACCCTGATTATGTGAATCAAGGACAATGAAACTGTTTTATAACAGATGGTCTCACCATCACCTAAGTAGCACTCGCTAGACAAGGGACATGGGTTCCAAAACCCAGTGAATTGAGAGAGGTTGGGATAGGTATGTGTACCTGATGGTATAGGGCTCCCTCCCTTTGAGGGTCTGGAACACCAGTTGCTGCACCACCACCTCCTCCTCCTCCTCCTCCTCCTCTCTCCACTGTTGAATAGCAGAGCTAATTTTGATTCCATTAGGAACCTAGCTAGAGGCTGCTGAGCTGAATTTACTTGGGGCCAATGGTGCACCCGCACTGGGGCTCCCCTTCTGCAAGCTGAAATCACTAAAAGAGCTAAAATTACTGAGCTGAGATCACTGAGTGCTGTGTTAACTAGTGGGGGAGCCTGAAGATCTATTGCTAAGGGGCTGGCAGAGCGGAGCAGTTTGTTGGACAGTTGGAGCGGCCCATGGAACAGTGAGCGGAGCAGAGCCGAGCAGTTTGTGGGGACAGCTGGAGCGGTTCATGGGACGGCTGGTGGAGTGGAGTGGCTGGCAGAGCGGAGCAGTTTGCGGGGACGGCTGGAGCGGCTCACGGGGCGGCTGGAGGAGCGGAGCCGTTCGTGGCGAAGACTGCAGCAGAACTCCACGGAGAGGCGGGGCAGTCGGCCTCGGACCACGTAAGGTGCCCCTTAACACCCCGTGTGCCCCCCATTTCCACCCAGGCTGGGGGGGGGGTAAAACTCTGCAGATAAACTTTTGAACTCTGGGGTGGCACTGACCAGGGACAGAGACTTTTGGGTTGTTGGACTTTGGGGTGATTGAACTTAAGACCCTGAGGGGAAAAGGACACTGCCAAATTTACTTGGAAGTGGGTCTTTTGCTCATGGTTTGTGTTATAAGTCCTGTTTGTGGTGTATCCCCAACATAATGCCGCATTGTTTCCCTCCTTTATTAAAAGGCTTTTGCTACACTCAGACTCCGTGCTTGAGAGAGGGGAAGTACTGCCTCCTAGAGGCGCCCAGGGGGTGGTATGTAATTGTCCCAGGTCACTGAGTGGGGGCTCGAGCCGGTTTTGCATTGCGTTATTGAAACGGAACCCCTAGATACAGAACCCGGCCCTTGTTGCTGCCAACTCAGAGGGGCAGAAGGGTTACACATGTATGCTGCGGTGACATTCAGATTACTTTTAAAACTTGACTTTACAAAGCACTTGAAATATACTGTAAGGGACAACCCTGTTACATGGCACACGGACTAGATTATTATTACTACTTTTAATATTTGTATTATGCATGTACCTCAAGGTCCCAATTGAGATCAGCATCCCATTGTGCTGGGCACTGTACAAATACATAGTCCCTGTCCCAGAGAGCTTACAATTTAAATACGAAAGATGGACAAATGGTGAAACACCTTGTGCAAAGCCACCCTGCAGGTCAGTAGCAGAATAGGGAACAGACCTCAAGTCTCAGTCCAATGCCCTAACCACTGGGCCACATTGCCTCCCACGACCTAACTTCTTCCCATCTCTGCTTTCAACGATGCTGCCCACAGGCTCTCTCGCAGATTTACAGTCGCTTGCTCTAGTTGTAAATAAAGCATTAGTTATCAGCTCTGACTGCTAGTTTTTGGAAAAACTAGCTCAAAGTACTATCGTGTATAATTCCAAAATCCTCAGATGCCAAGAGGTCCCATTCCCCCCAGGCTAGTCACGCTTGCCCAGCTGCTTTGGTAAGTGGAAGATATCAGATATCTGATCATTCTCAGCATGGAAAGTTCTTCTCCTAATTTGGTTGGTTTTGTTTCTGTTTTGAGGCGCCATTGTCGGGTCTGCGAATCACTTGCTGGCCCCGTTCCTGACGGACAGTCTTCTGGCATCACGGCAATCCCACTCTCAGCCAAAGCCGAGTGTTTTCCTATGTCTGTCGGGTGCATGTTTTACTGTGTTTTAGATTTCACTTTTGGACGCTTGGAAAGTTCCTTATTTTCCCCTAAGGATGAGGTAAGGTATGTCAACTAAGACCCGATATTGTCCAGCAGAGGCATTGTCATTGAAGGTAGTTTGAGCTACAGGAAGCAGTCAGTGCACTCCTTACTTTTATCACTGTACCTGAGGACTGTAAGAACATTGTCATTGGGTAAGAAATCTAAATCCAAATATTCGTACTGCGCAGTTTTTACTGATAGCCAGTCATCTGCATCTAGGTTCACCAGATGGAATATGGAGAGCTCCTGATATATCCTGTTATTCTCTGTAACTGATGCACACTGCTTGAATTTCGTTTGCCTGTTGGTGTTGTAACAGGGTGTGAGTAACGTTTGCCTGTTGGTGATGTTATTCACAAGCAGTTCCATCTTTAGGTGGATTGTGTTGCTTGAGAAGTTGGTTAGATGAAAGTGCAAGTTGCAGTAGACCAAGTACAAGCCTGGCGTCTGGATCACCGGGTCTCCTTTGCTGTTGTACGTGATGTCTTGGAGAATACGATTGTTTGTCCACTTCAGTTTTGGACTATTTACTGGCTTTGACACTAGAAAGAAAAGGAAAATGAGCTAATACAATATACCAATGTGGTGTATAGTCTATTTAAACACACAAGTGAGAGCTTGCTGGACTTATTTGCTGGCAAATGGTAGCCATGTATTCTGTCATTCTTCTATAGGAGACACCAACCACTGTCCTAGACCCATTAGGCCTGAGGCTGAGAATTTTGAACACCTCCCTTCCCAACTTAACCACTTGGCTGCTATCTACAGGTAGGCAGAAACCCCCCCAGCACAAGCAGATGTAGTCAAAATGTTGTCAGGAACATGTGGTGGGAAATAGTGGGCACAAAGACATACGTTCATTCAATTTTTGTTTTCATCATTTAAAAACAAAACATTTTGTTGCTGAAAACTTAAAAAAAAGTTTTCATTTTCCACACAAAACAAGCACTATTTTCACGAAAATGTCCATTTAGTCAAAAGGCCATTTTCCACCAATTTTTTTTTGTTGGAAAATCTTCAGCCAGTTTGTGATATAGGCTCGCGTAAACTTGAATTAGCTGGACTCATTCACTGACCTGTCATGTATGCAGCTGCTTTCATAACTGAAGCATTCTGTAGGGTTGTAAAAACAACTTTTAATTCATTCCCTGGAGGAAACAAAAGATAAATAACCATTGCAGTTTCATTTCCGTTAGAGGGTTTGCTACCAGCATTCTTTTGCAGTGATTCTCCAACCCACACCATCATGAACCATTCCCCAACCCCAGTAAAAAGTCCAAGTCCCATGGTCCTCAACACAGCATAATCCTATGCTAGCTTCATTTCACTTTTTAATGAATGGAAAAAATTCATTCCTGGTTTAATTTTACTGAAGTCGGGGATGATTTTAGCTCAGTATTGCTTTAAACTCATTCTGCTGATACCCAGATGGAATACTTGTCAGCTGAGTATGTCAATAAAAGACAACAGAGAAAGAACTTGAAAATAAACCAAATATTATCCCAGAAATTCATTTACTGGGAGTTATTAACTCAAAGTTCTGGAAACATAATTGTTCCTAATGTAATACATTTTGCAATAATTGTCCCTATTGTACTGCAAGTGACTTAGCCAAAGTACCATTTTCAGAAGAGACTTCGAGGTCTATGGGCATGTTTACACTTGCCATTTAAAGTGCAAAAAGTCCCTTTGTGTGTGTGTGTGTGTGTGCAGAAACTGTGGGAGCGTCTACACTTGCCAATGATTTTTTGCGGTGAAGCTCAGAAGTTTCACTGCAAAAAGAGAACCACCTCCACGAGAGGCATACAGCTCTCTACCAGTGATGCTTTTGCGGTGATGTGCAAGTGAAGACACGTTCTTCCTGTTTACAGAGCTTTTAGCCTCCACAGGATATCCCACAGTGCCTAAGTGACCACTCTGGCCAGCAGCTCTGCTGCTCTGATGTCAGGTAAACAGACGTCCGCCCCTCCCCCGTAATGCCTTGGGAACTTTGAAACTCCCCTTCCTGTTTTCTTGGCAAGTGCTCACTTATCATCTAGCCAGGTGACAATGTCTGCTCCACGGAGCAAATGATCCCCTGCTTGGAGCAATGCTGAGTTTCTGGAATTGATCAGTGTTTGGGGAGAGGAGGCCGTGCAGGGACCCAGGATGCCCCACGATCATGCCCCCACTTCCCACAAGACCTATCCTCAAAATGGAGAGAGCTGCATTGTGGGATAGCTGCCCTCAGTGCGCTGCTCTCATCAGCAATGGAAGTGCTGCAAATGTGAACAGTCTCTGACACTTGTGGAAGTGAGAACACAAACCAGCGCTTTTCTTTCACCGGTTCCCAATCACCGGTGAACCAGCAGCGCAAAAACTCTGCAAGTGTAGACATAGCCTAGGGGCATGTCTTCACTACCCACCGGATCGGCGGGTAGCGATCGATCTATCGGGGATCGATTTATCGTGTCTAGTGTAGATGCGATACAATCGATCCCCGATCGCTCTGCCGTCGACTCCGGAACTCCACCACAGCGAGAGGTGGAAGCGGAGTCAGCGGGGGAGTGGCAGCGGTCGACTCGCCGCCATCCTCACAGCCAGGTAAGTCGACCTTAAATACGCAACTTCAGCTACGCTATTTGCGTAGCTGAAGTTGCGTATCTTAGGTCGACCCCCCCTCCCCCCATAGTGTAGACCTAGCCTAAGTCTCATTAACTTTCTAAATAACACCTGATCCACACACAGATTTCATATCAGTAGAATTATTTCATTTAGGGGTATGATTTTTTTTACTGATATAGTTATACTGGTGCAAGCCTTAGGACCCAGTTACGCTGGTATAAAGGTGACGTACATTGGTATCCCTTCTTCCTCATCCCGTATGGGGATAAGTTATAACAGTATAAGCACATTTAACCACCCCAGCGAGTTGCACTGCTTTAACTAGACCAATGTAGTTAAAGTGGTACAGCTTTCTAGGATAGGCAAGGCCTTGCTTTTGAAAAGGGGATTTAGGCTCATGCAGGCACTTTTGACAATTTTACCCTATTTCTTTATAATTAGAGCAACGTTAAGATGGGCTCAAAGATGTTCAGGGGAGTTTGATGACCCTCTAGATCTGAAGGCGGCTGGTTACTTCATACAAGACTATTTGATTGTTGTATATGTTTCTTCCTGCATAACAATAGTGAAAGAGGAATTGGTACACACAATGCAAGCACCTTCAATCAATCCAGGAACTGAAGCTGGGGAGGAATGGGGCATGAGTAAAGTCAGTAAAACCCAACAAAAGATGCTTGAGACTTTTACCATTAGCTCTTCAGACTCCTTTGCCATCCTTTAGCCTGGAATTACTATTTGCTCATTGTCAGATCCTTAATCACTGGCCTAGCAGCATAATCAAGCTGTAGACAGAGGACAGAAGGACTGTATAAAGAGGACTTTAAACTTTTTTAGTGGTTCATGAACTCTTGCAATAGTTCCCTGAACGTTATGAAACAATTGCCCGTTTTATATGCCTTTCCGGAGGTTTTATTTCCATTATGCACAATGCATTTCCCCCACATCCTTTTCTCTGATGATGAGGCAATGAGAAATGGCTGATTTGCAATCGTGAAGCCGAGCGACTCAAATTATGCAACGGAGAGGTGATCTCATGCATACTGCGTGTGAACCATATACTGCAGTGAGTAGGGCACTGTATTTCTGTAGCTGCTTTACTATTGCTCAAAAGCAGGAGAACAGATCCCCCTACTGGGCAAAAAAAGTGCAGCGTAGCTGAAGTCTGTCAATGCTGCAGGGAGTGAATTTCACATTCTACCACAGTTTGGATACAGATGTTTGTAAGCCAAACATCCACCCTTCTTAACCAATGATCCTGTCAGCTCTTACCCTCTTGCTAACCTGTTCCCCAATTCTCCTTCTTTTATTGATTACTGCAACAGCCTTCTCCTTAGTCTTGACAAATACAATCTTACTGCGCTCCTATCCATTCAGAATGCTGCTGCAAAGACCACTTTCCTAGCCTGTCTCTTTGAGCATGTCACACTTCTCTTTGAATCACCCGACTGGCTCCCTCTTCTCTATCACGTCAAATAAAAGGTACTTTTCTTCACTTCCCAAGCCCTTCACGGTCTCACTCCACCCTACCTATCATCTCTCCTTCACTGTCAATGATGCCTCCAGTGTACCCATGCTGAACCCTCCACTGGACTGGTTCAATTTTCAAACAAGCACCTTCAGGCTTTCTCCCGTGCTGCCCCTAATGCTTTGGCATTGCTCCCCGTTAACGTCTACAACGCTACCTCACTTAGCCACCTTCAAATCTCTCCTCAAAAATCTCCTTTGCTGTGATACTGACAAAAAAACCTTGACACAGTTAATAATATATGGAGACATACCTACCTCATAGAGCTGGAAGAGAGCCTGAAAGGTCATTGTATCCAGCCCCCTGCCTTCACTAGTAGGACCAAGTATTGATTTTGCTCTAGATCCCTAAGCAGCCCCCTCAAGGGTTGAACTTACAACCCTGGGTTTAGCAAGCCAATCCTCAAACCACTGAGCTATCCCTTCCTGCATCTGCTGCTGGGGTGCTGAAATCATTGGGATGCTGTCTCATTGTTTCCCTGCACTCCTCCCATCTGTCTATAGCTGTTTGTTGTCTCTTGTTTTATACTGGGTGTGACGTTGTGCAGTCTACATGGTTTTATAAAAATATAAGTGA
>NW_020664589.1:2058310-2216550 GCF_002925995.2 Terrapene triunguis
GGGGGGGGTGGAAACCCAGAGAGACAAAGGGTTCCCGCCTTATGCAAAAGATATATAAAGGGGTGGAAGAGAACAGAGAGGGGAGAGAGGAGCCATCATGGAGAAACCCCTAGCTAACACATAAGCTGGAACAAGAGCTGTACCAGGGGAAAGAATTGTGCCCAGGCCTGGAAGGTGTCCAGTCTGAGAAAAACTTACTGAAACATCTCTGAGGGTGAGATTATCTGTATTTAGTTTGATTAGGCATAGATTTGCGCATTTTATTTTATTTTGCTTGTGACTTACTTTGTTCTGTCTGTTACTACTTTGAACCACTTAAATCCTACTGTCTGTATTTAATAAAATCACTTTTTATTTAGTAATTTACTCAGAGTATGTATTAATACCTGGGGGAGCAAACAGCTGTGCATATCTCTCTATCAGTGTTATAGAGGGCGAACAACTTATGAGTTTGCCCTGCATAAGCTTTATGCAGGGTAAAACGGATTTATCTGGGTTTAGACCCCATTGGGAGTTGGGCATCTGAGTGCTAAAGACAAGCACACTCCTGTGAGCTGTTTTTGGGTAAACTTGCAGTTTTGGGACAAGTGATTCAGACCCTGAGTCTGTGTTGGAGCCAGATTGGAGTGTCTCGCTCAGCAAGACGGGGTGCTGGAGTCCTGAGCTGGCAGGGAAAACAGAAGCAGGGGTAGTCTTGGCACATCGGGTGGCAGCTCCCAAGGGGGTTTCTGTGATCCAACCCGTCACACTGGGATTGTAAATCTCAGGGAAGGGAATGTCTTTTGGTCTGTGTTTGTGTAACCCCTAGCACAGTGGGACCTTGCTCCGTGACCGGGTCTCCCTTGCACTATGGTAACACAAATAATAAATAATAATAATAACCATTACTTTGTGATTAAGACAGAAAGATCTTGCATCTCTTGTCCCCCCCGCCCCCCCAATTAGTCCCAATTAGTTTCCCTGACTGTTTTGGCTATAAACTGGGTGTTATAAACTAGAGCACACAGGCCAGGAAATATATTTCAATGCACCACTAATCATTTCCTCCATATGGGTGAATGCTACTTTCACAATGTACATGAAAGCCCCATTGACTAAGTCACATAGAATTACACAGAACATAAGTAAAACCTCTGACCTTTAATCCAGATGCGGAGGGTGTGTTGTCTAGTGGCTAAAACGGGGGACTGGAAGTCAGGATCCCTGGATCTGACACTACAGGACCAAATTCTCCAGGTGTAAATGGGCTTTAATGGAGCTGTATCAGTTTATACCAGCAAAGAATTTGGCCCAAGATATGCAGCCATATTCAAGTCACTTACATCTTTCTGGGCCTCAATTTCTCCTTCTATTAAACTGGCATAACACTTACTTATCTACCTCACAGGGTTCTTATGAGGCCTTGTTAATGATAGGGCCCACTTCTGCTGTCAGTTACAGCAGTATTAAATCTGGCATAACTCCACTGAGATCAGTAGAGTTACTCATTTTCACAGTGTGAATGAGAACAAAATGTGGCCCGGGTGCAAAACTACTTAAGATTTTCAGATACAATTTCCTAGAAAAGTGTAAGAAAAGAGATCCTAATGTCTAGGTCTCCAGAACAACTGCTTAGTCTGACTTTTAAGTAAGAAGGTAGAGGTTGCCTGTCATTGGGATGGGGAGCAGTTGAGCAGCTATAGACAATCCTATTGGCTGGCCATTTGTAACGTTGCAATCTTTGTAGTCATACCACCATTGGTCAGGCAGGTGACAAACACAGGAATGAATGAAATTAGATAACACTAAACATATGACCGAGGCTGAGATTTTCAAAAGGGCCAAAGGTAGGTGACTGTTGCACACGGAAGGTCCATGAGAGTGGGGCACCCAACTCCTCTACTGATGAAAATCCCAGTCAAAGAAAGACCAAAGCACAGATTTAATCACATTGCTTCATGCACTACTGGAAATTGCTCAGATACTACAGTGATGAGAAGAGAAGAGAAGAGAACACTCGATGACCTATCCTAGGTACTTAAAATCAGCATCATGATGAAAAATAGGATTTGATAAGATGCATTCATAGCCCTGAACCCTTAAAACTTCATCTGTCCTACAGAAAGGTAGAGTCTGTTTCTGGGGTTTTTTTTTATGGAAACTCAGTGTTATTGAGTGGAATTCACCCTTCAGATCAGAAAAGCCCCTGTAGCTTTAAAGCTCCAGCACTGCAGGCTCTATTGATCAAGCAAAGAATGGTGCCTTGACATAAAGAGCACGATCGTGCAAAGAGCTGAGTACCTCCCTGGATGATCTCAGGACATTCAAGGCATCTCCCACGATCAGCTCTGAGCTGACGGGACTGTACCTGGCCTTTGTAAGCCTGAACTAGCTTTCATTGACGTCAGCAAGTTTTAACAGCATTTATTTGGTGACATCAGCTGTGTTTCTGAGAAAACCAAGCATGGAAAAAAAAAAAAAGTCTGGTTGTAGAGAAGCATTTCCTGAGCTCAAGTTGCCACTGGGGCTGCTAATAACCATTTTTCAGTTTTGCTTCTCTAGTTAGTTATTCCGATCGCAAATCAGAGGAGTTCCATGAGTGTAAAACTAGTGTGAGTGTGATCAGAAGCATGGGAAGATCAGTGTGTGCAGGGCTTAAGTCTCTTACCTACAGTGGTGTAAATCAGGAGTAACTCCACTGAAGTCAGTTGGGTTACGTCAGTTTTAAACCACAGTAAGTACGAGGAAAACCAGGGCCAGAGTCTGGAAACAAGGGTAAGAAAATCTTTGCTGGCTGCATTCTTGTCCACTGAGCTGTGTGGTACCTGAAGGTCAAATATGGTGCAAACTTGAGGAGAGACTGACAGTGGGAAAGAAGCCCTAGAAGGAAGGTGTGCGGAGTATTCTGTCCTGAAGATGCTACTTATGTCACGAGAATCTCAATATTTGTATGCCATTGCCACGGATGCTGGCAAAGGAACCTATCCTGAGGGATGTGGTATCTCCATGCTGAAAGACATGGGGAGAGTATCAGCTCACACAAGCCTAGCATAGCTCCTTGGGGTCCAGATCACGGGAGGCTCCCTGTTTGACGCAACCAATAGAGCTGCTATGTCTATGGAACATGTGACTCAGCTGGGCTACAGCCTCATCTGTAGTAACATTGAGAACGTGATTCGGATTCCACCAGTCATGCAAGAAGGAAGGTGTCTATAACGGGTACTCAATGTGATTCAGTGGACTGTAGCTTCAGGACAGGAGGAATCTGAAGGCCATACACGTGCATTCGGTCTCTCTGTCTCCCACACACAGAGCATGGTGAATCCAGCCACCAGATGGAGCCCTCAGGCAATAGGATCAAGGAGTAAACAGGAGAAGACACTTACATAGGATGTCTTGGCAGATGAAGTTTACTCGGATTAGGTATCAGAGTGGTAACAGTAGGGGGAAAATTAGCATGGGGAAACTAAACTATTTCCCCATGCGAATTTTCCCCCTACTGTTACTCACACCTTCTTGTCAACTGTTTGAAATGGGCCATCCTGATTATCACTACAAAAGTGTTTTTTCTCCTGCTGATAATAGCCCACCTTAATCGATTAATCTCATTAGAGTTGGTATGGCAACACCCATTTTTTCATGTTCTCCGTATATATATATATATATATTAGTATATTCCTACTGTATTTTCCACTGCTTGCATCTGATGAAGTGGGCTTTAGCCCACGAAAGCTTATGCTCAAATAAATGTGTCAGTCTCTAAGGTGCCACAAGTACTCCTCATTCTTTGTCCTGATTAGGTAGTCACCCCATTTCAATGAACATGTAGAGCATCAGCTTTGGTTGGAGCGGAAGGAGCTGAAGATTTGTGATCCTTATGAAATTATTTCGGAGGTTCATAAAATGAGTTCAGCTTATTTTAAGTATAATTTGAACCAATATTATTCTACAAGTCTGGTTCAAATAATACTACGAATTTCTAGCTGAAGAGCTGCCTGTGAAGAGACCCCTGTAGCTAGGCAGCCACAGCCTGAGTGACCTATAGAGGGGATCCAGTACACAGTGTATCTGCTTTTTGGCTAGCCTCTCTCTCCTCCAGCTGTTCATCTCCATCTCCTAAGGGGACGGCAAACCCAATAACGTTTGAGTTACACGTCCAAACCCACTATTGTTTAAGTTGCCTTTGAAATTAGGCAAAATGAGTTCACCCATCTCTAGCAAATATCTGCTTAGCTATCTGAGAGTATTTTAATTAAACCTGTGGGTTTGCTTTTGTGTCCTTCCACTGGCTTGCAAGACACGGCACCTGCTGCTGCTGTCAGATCCTAGGGGGTCGTACAACCTGAGCAGAGCTCTTCAGCATGACATTCGTGTGCTGCTCTTACTAGGGCTCCGTTGTGGAGGAAAGCAGGTAGCCCTAGAAAGCAACGTGATCAAGAGTTCTAGTCCCAGTTCTGTCAATAACCTGCTGGATGTCCTTGTTTGCTTCAATCAGCCTCTGTTTCCCCTCCCACCTTTTTGTCTGTCCTGTCTTTAGGGCAGGAACTGCCTTTCATGATGTGCCTGCACAGTACCTAGCACAATGGGGCCCTGATCTCTAGGCTCTCTTATCATACAAATAATCACAACGAATTAGAGATGTGGCAAAATTTCCAGTGGAGAAATTTTTTGTTGGAAAATGCTGACTTGGTGGAATCGATACGTTCCACAGGAACACAATGATTCTGCCAAAACTTTCACCAGAAACGAAGCTGGCTGGGGCCGTCTGTCTGCCTGGTTTCCTGCTATCTGAGCTGCTTGCCCAACTGCCCAGCATCCCAGCTGGTGGGACCTCTTGTATATCACAGGCTATTAAATGTATTGAGGTTAGACTAAAACGTCTCTTCCACAAAAGCATCCAGTCTTGATTTCAAGATATCAGGAGATGGAGAATCCATCACTTCCCTTGGTAGTTTGTTCCAGTAGTTAATCGCCCTCACTACAAGCAAGAGGTGATTTATTTCTAATTTTAATTTGTCTGGCTTTAACTTCCAGCCCCTTGTTCATGTTATGCCAGACCTATTGCATTGGTGGTCAGGTAGGGATGCCTGGTTTAGAAGTAAACTGAAGGACCTGATTAGCATTTGCAAGCCCAGACTTGCCACCACCCACTTTTTCTCCTAAAAGAAAACAGAGAAACAAAGAAAAAATGGTTTCTATAATTGGGGACTAGGAAGCTATCAGAGGGTAATACCAAACCTGTCTGTCAAATTCCATACTAAAGTCCCGGTAAGGTAGCCTTCTCCTCCCCACATTATATATACAAATGCACTGACTATAACGTGCAAAGATAGATCAGTAAAATTGCAGTCTCTCCATATCTCTCAGTCCAGACAGACTCCTTAGAAATTGACTACCATCATAAGACTGGATTCTGCTTTCTCTTACATTGTTTTTGCCCCAGTGTAACTCCAGAGTCTTCAGTGAAGTTGTACCGGATTTACTCTGGTGTAAGAGAGACCAGATTCAAACCCATAAGACCAAATTGTGCTCTTAGTTCTATTGGTATAAATCTGGAATTTTTCCACTGACTTCAAGTTTATTCTGATTTACTCGGGGAATAGAGATCAAAATATGTCCTGCGTTGTCTAATCACTCAACTGCTAATGAATTTCAACATCTTACTTCCAGGCAAACAATGAAGTATCTCCTGGTATACCCCAGGGTCAATAAGAGCAGAGTTTGGGGCCATGTCTTCATGATCCAGAGAAGAACAAGAGGAGTCAGCAAGCTGGAGACATAGAACTTGAAGGGGAATGATAGATGGAGAGGTTTGTGGAGCCCCAATATCTGACTCTCACCAAACAGCTTCTGGCAGGCAGAAATCACTTGTTAAACAGAATGGTAAATGCATGCCAAGAACCATCGAAGGGATTTCACAACTGCAGAGACTACATTTCAAGAAAGATTTATTTTATGGTGATCTTAAATTTTTCCCTCTGTTGCTTGTGCCATTCCACCGAATATCGAAAAGAGATTTAGTGATGCTTTTGTGGTGCTTTTTCAAATAAACATTTAATTAGCTGGCAAAGCATCCCTTCAATTAGATGCCATTAGATGATTTCAAACCTATCCCTGGAGGAGTAACAGCTGAGTAAGGAATATGTACACCTGAATAAATTTGCTGTTAAGTACCCATTGGTATTTAGTTAATAATATGCAATAGGATGTAAACTCTAAACGAAACATGAGATGAAAATGGAATGCATGTTTTTAGTATCACTCAATCAACTCTGGAATGTAGCATATGTCTATCCCATTGTGAAGTTGCCTGATGATACATTTTTTAATTACTTGATCATCTGCTATTTTTTCCACTGCACTCCTGCCTCCTTCAGGACACAGAGGGGTAGAATTAAGGTTGCACCAACAACCATAAATCTGGCATTTCCTAACTTTTGAATGCTTGACTTTACAACCTAATTGTCTCTGAATGTAGCTTTTTGTATGTAATACATATAGGTGGCATTTCCCCCCTCTATATAGAATGTATATTTACACTAAAGCCACTTTACTCCAATTGAGTCATGGAAAGGGGCCTTAAAGTGCACACAAATCCCACTTTGAGTATGTCTACAGTGCAGCTGGGAGCGAATGAATTGACAGCTTGTAAGCTCCCTGAGAGTGCACATTCCTTCTGTCTGACATTCCCCAGTTATTCGTGCTGAGAGAGAGCAATTGGCGGGAGCTGGCTGGGAAGGAATCAAGGTTTCAGTGTGTTTATTTAGAATCATAGAATCATAGAACTGGAAGGGACCTCGAGAGGTCATCTAGGCCAGTCCCCTGCACTCATGGCAGGGCTAAGTATTATCTAGACCATCCCTGACAGGTGTTTGTCTAACCTGCTCTTAAAAATCCCCAATGATGGAGATTCCACAACCTTCCTAGGCAATTTATTCCAGTGCTTAACCACCCTCTCAGGAAGTTTTTCCTAATGTGGAACCTAAACTACCCTTGCTGCAATTTAAGCCCATTGCTTCTTGTCCTATCCTCAGAGATTTACAAGAACAATGTATCTGCTTCTGCCTTGTAACAACCATTTATGTACTCGAAAACTGTTATCATGTTCCCTCTCAGTTTTCTCTTCTCCACACTAAACAAACCCAATTTTTTCAATCTTCCCTCACAGGTCATGTTTTCTAGACCTTTAATCATTTTTGTTGCTCTTCTCTGGACTTTCTCCAATTTGTCCACATCCTTCCTGAAATGCGGTGCCCAGAACTGGACACACTACTCCAGTTGAGGCCTAATTAGCGCAGAAGAATTACTACTCGTCTCTTGCTTACAACACTCCTGCTAATACAAGAATAAGTGAGAAATCTACCTTGCGCCACAGAGAATTGTATTGTATCGTTAGCTTTGGATTAAATATACATTAATTGATCGCCAGTTTCGTTGCACCTGATTTTCATCAATTCCTCTGTCTATGGTAAACGTCCACTACTGCAGCTCCCTCTGCCTTTTACTAATTAGGGCTAAAGCCTCAGCAGGCTGTAAATCAGCATCACTCCAATGACGTGGGTGAGGCCATGTCAATTTTCAATTGCCAAGGCTCTGGTCCTCTGAGTGTCTCTTTTAGTCCCTATATTCACGCTGCCAGTGCCTGCCTTTCCTTCTCTAGAGATGGTCCTGCCTCGGCTGATGATGTTTTGCAAAGCTTCTGAGGGCATTTGTAAAGCTTACTCAGATTCTGATATCAACCTCAGTTACTCTGGTGTGAAGCCAACGTAGCTCCCCTGAAGCCATTACTCTGGATTGGTACTGGGGTGACTGAGAGCAGAATCTGGACTTCAAGGATCTAATCTTCTCTTTACCCAAACCTGGTTGTGTAAATTAAACCTTGGGTTATTTCCAGAGAGATTCAGTCTGAAAACAATAAGAAGTGATGAGACATTTATGATGCCAGGAAGCTTGTGATGGTATAGCTGGCACATGACGGCAGTTTGGTATGCTGGATAGCATATGTACTTGGCCAGCCACTGCTCAGAGTTACCTCTGTGTAAATGCTGAGTAAGAGAAAGGATGATCTTGTAATTAAGGCACTGGACTAGCACTCGGGTGTTCCTGGTGAAACTCTTGACTTTGCCACATGCTTTCTGTGTGACCTTGGCCTAGCCACTATAAATCGTTGTGCCTCAGTTTCCCCCATGTGTAAAATGATAATGGTAATGATGCTTTCCTTCTTCTTGGAGGTGGAGCTAAATTCATTAATATTTGTGAAATGCTGAAACACTTGGTGATGGGGGCCCATCTAAGCAGATGGATAATTGCAATGAAACCAACAATTACTCCAGTTTTATGATGGTTTAAGTGAAAGCAGACTCTTGGCCCACTGTATACATTATTCTCATTAGAATTGTCTCCCCCTCTGTGCTCTGTTTTTCCCCACATATTTCTCCCTCTGCCTCTCTTGATGCCCTATTTTTCACCATCCTCCCACCTACCTCCTCCTCAACTCTTCTTCTTTCTTGCATCCTCTCCGAAGCAGAATGTGAACCCAGTACTGTTTGAAGTCATATTAATCCCGTGAGCCCATGGTGTCCCAGTGGTTTTGACATGAGTGACAATGACCCATCCCTAATAAAAACAGGGTAAAATGTGTCTCTGCCAGCAGGAATGCAGGACTGAGCCATCCACGTGCTACCTTATAATCAGATTAATGTTCACATCCTCTGGCAAAAAAACATGCTGTACCAAAGACAAGACGTGCTTGTTATTTGCTTAGCTGTGCACTGGTTTCCGGAGGTACCAAGTAACTTGTAAGGTTTTTCCACTGGCTCGGCTTTTACAACACGAGGAGAGTTTGGGTAAGTGATTAAGAGTTGCGCGAACAGCTTTTCATCACCCTGGAAGGCATTTGCATTATAAACCAGGCAAATTATATTGATAGTCAGTTACAGGTCTTACCTATGCTGGGTGCTGTAATGCCGTCCTCTGGGGGAGCCAGACCCTGAAAGAAAAGGAAGGGAGCCGATATTTATTCTAGGGCCTATAAATATTTGTATTAAAGGTATAGAGTGGTTTCAAGTTATGTTCTATTACATTCTGTCCCTGAAGAGTGAAATTCAACCTGAGCAGCAGACCAGCGCAAGGCCTTATCCATCACTTATGTCCCATGGTGTCCTACAAGCAAGAGGTGGTTTATTTCTAATTTTAAGTTGTCTGTCCTCCAATTCTGGCTGCGACTAGAACCAGAAGTGCTGAAATGACAGGCGAAAGGATCTTTGCTCAGTGGCCACAAGGAGGAAATACCTGAAAATGTCAAGGGAACATACTTGACAGTGGGCTAAAGTCTAGTGAGTCCTGCAATGGTTAGCTGGGGAGAAGGAAGAAAGGTCAAGAGTAAAAGGCATTACTTGGTTCTGATTCTGTAAATCTGTCTGAAGCACAAGGATCAGCCTTGTGATCCCTTCCATTCCTCCAAGTCCTGAGGTGCTAGTCCTAAATGTCCATGAATGTTTTTAATATAACACTCTGGCCAGCGGTGCCTGTGACCCCCTTCTGTGACTGACCCACAGATCAGCTGCTACTGCTCTCATCTAAGGCACTTCCTCCTTTAGTCCAAATGGTAGAAGTTTGTACTATGCTACTAGAGCTCTATTTAGATACTTATATGACCCTTGTTACTGGTAATATCTAAGGCCAGATCCACAAAGGGAGTGCCTAATTCCCAAAGGAAGCCAGTGGGAGTTAGGTGCCTAAATGCCTCTGACAATCTTAGCCTGAGCGACTCACAGCCATTAATGGATTTTACCTTCTAAGGATCCCCGTGTGACTGTAAAAAATGCTATCTCCATTTTACAGCGGGGGAACAGAGGCATGGGGTAGAATGGATGACTTGGCCAAGATCACTGAGGGAGGCTGAGCTGGGAATTAAATGCAAGTCTCCTGTGCTTCAATCCATTAGACCATCTTTCCCACTATGGGACCCCACAACAAGGAGTCAGAGCATTAAATCTCAGTGCAATATACTCGGTTCTAAAAAGAGGTGAGTGTATTTTGCCACGTGAAGACGGAAACTTTGCATCTACAATTACATTTCACATGGGCTGTCGATTAATCGCAGCTAATTCACGCGATTAACTCAAAAAGATTAACTACGATTAAAAAAATTAATCGCGATTAATCTCACTGTTAAACAATAGAAAACCAATTGAAATTTATTAAATATTTTTGAATGTTTTTTCTACATTTTCAAATATATTGATTTATATTACAACACAGAATACAAAGTGTACAGTGCTCACTTTATATTATTATTTTATTACAAATATTTGCACTGTAAAAATGATAAACAAAAGAAATAGTATTGTTCACGTCACCTCATGCAAGTACTGTAGTGCAATCTCTTTATCGTGAAAGTGTAATTTACAAATGCAGATTTTTTTTTGTTACATAACTGCACTCAAAAACAAAACAATGTAAAGCTTTAAAGCCTACAAGTCCACTCAGTCCTACTTCAGCCAATCGCTCAGACAAAGAAGTTTGGTTACATTTACAGAAGATGCTGCTGCCTGCTTCTTATTTACAATGTCACCTGAAAGTGAGAACAGGCGTTTGCATGGCACTTTGTAGCCGGTGTTGCAAGGTATTTATGTGCCAGATATGCTAAACATTCATATGCCCCTTCATGCTTCGGCCACCATTCCAGAGGACATGCATCCATGCTGATGATGCTTGTTAAAAAAAAAATGCGTTAATTAAATTAGTGACTGAACTCCTTGGGGGAGAATTGTATGTCTCCTGTTCTGTTTTACCCGCATTCTGCCATATATTTCAAGTTATAGCAGTCACAGATGATGACCCAGCACATGTTCATTTTAAGAACACTTTCACAGCAGATTTGACAAAATGCAAAGAAGGTACCGAGGTGAGATTTCTAAGGATAGTTACAGCACTCGACCCAAGATTTAAGAATCTGAAGTGCCTTACAAAATCTGAGAGTGACGAGGTGTGGAGAATGCTTTCGGAGGTCTTAAAAAAGCAACACTCCGATGCGGAAACTACAGAACCAAAACCACCAAAAAAGAAAATCAACCTTCTGTTGGTGGCATCTGACTCAGATGATGAAAATGAACATGCGTCGGTCTTCTCTGCTTTAGATCATTATCAAGCAGAACCTGTCATCAGCAAGGACGCATGTCCCCTGGAATGGTGGTTGAAGTATGAAAGGACATATGATTCTTTAGCACATCTGGCACGTAAATATCTTGCGATGCCGGCTACAACAGTGCCATGCGAATGCTTGGTCTCACTTTCAGGTGACAGTGTAAACAAGACGTGGGCAGCATTATCACCTGTAAATTGTAACCAAACTTGTTTGTCTGAACGATTGGCTGAAGTAGGACTGAGTGGACTGATAGGCTTTAAAGTTTTACATTGTTTTATTTTTGAATGCAGTTATTTGTTGTACATAATTCTACATTTGTAAGTTCAGCTTTCATTATAAAGAAATTGCATTACAGTACTTGTACTAGGTGAATTGAAATATACTATTTCTTTTGTTTTTTACAGTGCAAATATTTGTAATAAAAAATAAATATAAAGTGAGCACTGTACACTTTGTATTCTGTGTTGTAATTGAAATTAATATGTTTGAAAATGTAGAAAACATCAAAAAATATTTAAATAAATGGTATTCTATTATTGTTTAACAATGCGATTAATCACTATTAATTTTTTTAGTTGCGCGATTAATCACGATTAATTTTTTAATTGCTTGACAGCCCTACATTTCACTAAATGGAATCAGGCAGTGGTTTCACAGCTGTTTATAAAGGAGTGTTTTGCAAAGCAATCGAGCTATTAGCATTAGAGCGAGCCATTCATCTTTCAAACCTTCCTCTGACATGGAGGTTAGGGGGAAAAATATATAAATCTGACGACTCATAGTTTGCTGTGCAGATGGGGTGACTTGAGAAAAATTAAAATGCACTAATGTATCGCATTCCCTCTTGGAAAGTCTCAGAATGGATGGAAAATAACAGATACTAATGCATTTTATTTCAAGAATAATTGAGTAGACACCCAAATAAAACTTTAGTGCTTGCTTCTAAACGTTATTGGGTGGGTTTTTTTTTTTCCTTTCCCACAGCAAGAAGATTCAGTTTAATGCTCTAATTTGAAATGTAAAGCGTTCCCCTCTAGGTGCTCAAAGAGATGAAATTGTATTGTACAGGCTTGGGAAAAATTCATTATAAATCTGCAATGGCTCTGCGTGCAGGGGATGAATGGTTTAGTCATCACAAGCAGAGTGATTTGCGTTTGCTTCATTAGAGAAAACGATAATCATGTGCCAGGGAAAATCAGCTTTTAAAAAGTGCTTTTATAAAAAACCTTCCCAAACCAAATCAGCCTGGTGTCTCGTTTCTCATCTAATCAAAATCATCTTGCTAAATGGCTCTTGCAGACCCCTCTCCCTGGGAGAAAACCTGCAAAGGTCACGTATCCCCTGACTGGAAAGGAATGATACCCATAATAATTAAACAACCGCGCAATAACAAACAACGAGGTGTGAGGATTACTGTTGCATCAGATTCCAGCACATGCCCTGCAGAAGATAGAAGTAGGGATGGATGAATGAGCTTGGGGAAAAGAAGCCCTCTTTTACCAGATTCTATGCCTCTTTTTAAAACGGAATTTGAATACAGGGCCAAATTCAGCTAGTATAAGTAGGTGTCACTTAGTTAACTTCAGTGCACTTGCACTGGCATGAGTCTGTTCTGAAATTTTCTCTTTCTTTCTTTCTTTCTGTTCAGATAACTTTTTTCAGCCACTTGTGAGTATCTCAACATCCAGGCTCCAATCAGAACCTACAACACTGAACTGTCATCAAAATCTCCCATCTGGGCCCACATGTGGAGAGACCCCTCTCCCTACATTTGCAGACCCAAGTGGTTTGAATTCAGTAGTTGGGCTAAGATTCAGATAAGCATCCCTATTTACAGGCATGGTATTCAACCCGACTCCAAATTCCCCGGGGTGAAGTCCTGAGCATTTGACCTTAGTGGGATGGTTTGCTATTGACTTAGTTGAAGCCATGAATTCACCCCCAACCATTTGAGATTCACCCTTGAATTGTGAGGATACAGGCTGAGTATCTTTAGCTCCCTTAGGATTGAAAGTCCATTTTACCTGCATTCACTGAAGTTGGGATTGGTCTTATAAAATCCATGTAAAGGCACTTAACTAACATAGTGCTATACAGAGACATCAGGACAGCATCATTAGTTCAGGAGTTTTGGGGTGCTGAGTCTACGCCACCGGAGTCATGCACACTCAGCAGCTCTGAAAACCAGGCTCCAGGGGGGAAATCTTGGGCCTATCAACCTCAGTGGGAGTTTTGCCCTAGGATGTCACCCTACTTAAACTATCTATTATTAAAACAACAACAGTTCCCCATTTTTCTGCCTTTTAAGAGGTGCAAGAATATGAAGACAGGAAAATTAATGAATGAGTCCCAGCCATTACAGCTAGCCCCTATATTCCCACAGGGCCTATAAACAGCTACCTAATTCTTAATCTTTGGATATACTCGTTACAGCAGAGGCTGTAAAATGTGCATCCTGTTGTACCAACATCATAATTCTTCATACTTTTCATCTGAGGACCTCAAAGTGGGTGAGCATCATTACTCTCATTTTACATATAGGGAAACTGAGGCAGAGACAATGTAAGCAGCTTGCCCAACCTCTCACATAGTCAATGGCAGAACTGGGAATAATGATCCACATCTCCTGGCTCAAGCCTCACACTTGACCTGAGACGGGGCATCATTACCAATGCAGGTGTAACTACAAGGGAATGATTTTAGTGCCGGTGAACGGTACCAGGCTGATAGCCTAGGACAGTGAAGGATACTGTTTAACCATAGAAAAGTTACAGCATGGGTTTGAGCAGAGCAGATGGGTCTTGCTCCCATCAAGATGCCTTAGTCCTCTTTTGCAGGGTTCTATTTTAGGAGTATGTGGCTCATTTTCCATGGTATTCAGTTCTTGCTGTCTCTGCCAAGTTTGCCCACCAGGGGGCATTCTTTAATGCAAATTGCAACATGTCCACGTAGGAAATAGAGTGAAATTTTTCGAAATCATGTTGGACAGTGTACTAAACAGCCATCAGATAGGAATGACTTTTGGTCTGTACTGAGCTGGGCTGGATTCCAGCTGGTGAAATTGTTCTAGAATTTTAACTATAACAGGTTTCAAAACTAGACCATTCCATATAATTACTGGGCACATACATATAAAACTTTGCATCATTGCTGTAATAGGGCTGAACAGCTCTGGGGAAAAAACAAAACCAAACCCTATCAGGTTAGAAACATGAGCATTTAGAAACCCCTGAAACATCCTGTCCCTGTGTGTAGTTATGATGGCTGATAAAATACAAGCTTGGGGATGAATGGGGTGTACTATTGCCATGTTCACTGCAACATTTTGCTACAGCCTGGTAATTTAAGGCTGGTGCTCCATAATAATTATTGTTTACATCACACCCTCTGCCCCAGTGTGCATCACGGAATATATACCTACAGCAGCAATGAAATGCAGACACCTCTGAGGTGCAGGGCATCAGTCTCTCACAGCTGCAATCAGAAAGGGAAATTTTGTCCAAGGCCCCGCCATGGCAAACCCTTCCACTTTTATGAAAAACAAGATCTCACCTAAAAGAGCGAAATTCAGCAAACTGGAAGATGTTCAATGTATCTCTAGCAGAAGCATGAAGAACTGAGCTGACTCTGTCCCAATACATAGTTCCACGGAGTCTAAACTTACACTGCTAAGCCATTGCCTCTAGAGAAGTGGGCGTGAAGAAGATTTTTTTTGGTGCGCTATAAAATGCACTAGGATGGATTATTATTTAACAACATTTGCATTAGAGCCGGAGGGATGATTGGATTTATAGGTGTTTATTGTGGTCTTCCATGTTGTATACTCTATGTTCGGGGCATCTTGATTTCAGGTCCGCAGAGCTCCTGTGCTTTTTTATTGAATTTCACCTTACGTAAGGTCCGTAAATCTGAACCTTTTTTTTTTAGTGGAAATTTGTTAAGAGGGAGATTTTCAACAGCATAAATGAGGGCTAGGCAGCCAACTTCAGGGCCGGCTCCAGGCACCAGGTGAGCAAGCTGGTGCTTGGGGCGGCAGATTGTTGGAGGTGGCATTCTGCCCAATCCTAGGGCGGCACGGCTGCTTTTTTGTTGTTGTTGTTCTTGTTCCGCTCCGGCCACCCTGCAGGGGGCGGCGGCGCGGAGAACCAGAGCGCCCTGCAGGGCAGTCCTCTTCCTTCCCTCCCCGCCGACCGGAGCGGAGCCCCCGCGGCAGGAGGTGGCGCAGCGGGAGGGGCCGCGTGGCAGCGCCCCTGCTGTAGCCCTGGCCGCCCCCTTCTCTCTCTCTCCCGCCTGCTCCCTCCCCCTCCCGCCCCCCCAGCCGGTCCCCCTGCACCCGCGCTCCAGCCACGCCGCAGGTATTTATTTTTTTTGCTTTGCTGTTCTGGCCGCCCCGTATTTATTTATTTTTTTTTTGCTTGGGGCGGCCAAAAAGCCAGAGCCGGCCCTGGCCAACTTCCATTGACTGTCAACAGGCACTGGCTACCTACCTGCCCTGTGTGCCTTTGGCAATCGCCCATCAAGCCAGCTGAAAAAGACTTTAGAGAAAATCAAACCAGCCCCTGGGTCTGATCCAGCAGCACGGTTGGGTGCAGCGTGTCACAGCACTGAGCCCTATGAGCCATGTGGATCCGATGATGAGAACGTCCAAAAAACACTTGCATTGTGGGGGCGCATTAAAGAAAGCACCTAGACTAGAGGATCCCCTAACTCAACAGCAACAAATTTAGTTCTCAGAGGAGTTCCTGCCCCATCTTACACTGAGCATGAGCACGAGGGAGGATGCATGTTCCAAATGAGAACCGCATCCCATTGAGGAACTGCTCATGGGGTGGCACAGTTCCTCATTTGGGCTTGAAGGTTAGTCACTTCCCCATTGAGGGAGAGTAAAGGGACCACAGGGAGATGATTTAAGCATGTGAGTTCTTTAGTGTCTTGAAAGCAAGACCAGGAGACACATTCCTTACTCCCTAATTCCCCCATGCAGAACAAAATTGCAGCATGATTCTCCGCATCACACGCCTGAGCTGTCAGCTTGCTGCTTTCTCCTTTTGCAAGCTCTGTTTCCAAAATGAACAACCTTAATCCTTCATTCTCATTCCTCTGGCATTTAGTGTAACAGCATTTATCCTGATGCAGCACTAATTCAGTGTTAAATTTAGTGTTAATAAGTACTACTGGAACCAACATTATGTGGGATCTCTGCAGTAATTAAGTAATCCATTATTTTAGGTGTTTCCTTAGTGTCCCATTAGTTGATTATTATGTTAAAATACCTGAGTCTCATTCTGACTACGCTTACACTGGTTTTACCATAGTGTAACAACCTTGATTTCAATTAGGTAACTCCTTATGTACACTGATGTAACAGAGAGATGAATTAGACCCTGAGGTTTCATTTTTAGGTAAATTCCAGATAGTTCCACACACACTCGATTTAGTAATTCAAGAGAAAAGAACATGATGGGTAGCATTTTTCAGTCCAACTTTCTCCCATAAAGCTGGGGCTTTAGCTACTGTAGCTTCCCTTCTAACAGGTGCAGTGGGGCATCTTCAGAACTTGGATTTATAATAAGATTTCTAACCCGACTGGGTGAAAGCCTGGCTCCACTGAAGGCAATGGCAAAACTCTCGCTGATTTCAATAGCTTCAAGATTTTAGTCACTATCTCCATAATCAGCTGCACAGAGACTATAACCCCATCACCCCATCCTGAAATACACCATTGGCTCCCCATTCATTCCAAGATCCAGCTCAGAGCTGTCCTCTTTTATTTTCAAATACTCCACGGGCTTGTCGACAACCTACCTCAGAGTTCCTCATTTTTCTTGCTCCTTATCTGCAGTTAGCACTGACCTGCTTTCTTGTTCCTTCCCCCAAACTTGACACTCGGTTCAAGAGCCTTATCCTCTGCAGCTTGTGCTAGTTTGGAACGGCTTCTCTGCCTCCCTCTACTCCAGTGAGCTCTCCATTGTTTTCCAAAGCCAATCTGAAAACATCTATCCTCCTCCCTCACTTATGTCCCCTTATGTCTCTCTCCGTCTGTTAATGAGCTTGAAATCTGAATGCTTGCAGGAATGTATCATGCAATGCCTTTGAAGCATTGCTTCTCCCCACCCCACACACTTTGCAAACTACCATTACTTGCAAATACATGGTGTCATACCCAGTGGTTCCTTCTATCACATCAATCAATAAAGAATTTTGGCAAAGCATCACAGTACTATAAGAATTGCTATGGTGGATCAGACCTCAGGTCCACCTAGCCCAGTGTCCTGCCTCTGATGGTGGCCAGAACCAGATGCATAGAGGAAAGTATAAGAACCACGCAGTAAAAACCTCATTCTAGGCACTCCTGATGGATTATGTCCTGGAGCATGAGGTTTTCTATTTCCCTTGTGTGGAAGATATTGTGCACAAGAAACTAGTATTTTACTTAGCGAAAATAAATAATTTCCTTATAACGCCTCTCTCTTTCTCTTCCTCTGTTTTGCCTTTATCTTCCTAATCTACATTTTTTGTGGGGCGGTGACTGAACCTCCAGTTGCAAGAACCCTTTTAGAGAGCAGGAGGAAAAAAGAGACCGAAGGAGAAAAGCTGGCAGTGACTTACCTTCCTCTGAACGATTAAGACCATGATGGTTGCTAGAGCAAAGACGAGGCACACCGTGAGGGAAGCTGTGGTGAAATAGAAGTATGTTTTGTTAGTGGCACTGAGCCTCCTTGAAACACCGTCTTCAGTCATGGCCATGGCTGCTTCATGAGAATCATTCGCCTGGAAAAATGTTTGCTCTGGTGAGGAGCACATTCTTATATAGCCCTCAGTGTATCACTCCGTATCTCCCCTTGATCAGATTCTCATTCGCAGCCCATCTCCACTCCTAGCAGGATTTTCCCCCTTCATCCTGGGCTCATGTGATCTGGAAAAAAAGCTTCATCATTTGTCGTACGAAGAAAAAGGGACCCGGGGGCGTGAGGCAGGATGCAGCCGTGAAGAGGGGAAGGAGCTTCATGTTCTTGATCAGGGATTTCGTGAAGGCAGCCTCTCATGCTGCACCGGAGGTTTCTGATGTCAGAAGGTGAATGGTAACCAAGGTTGGTCCCCCCCCCCCCTTCCACCCTCTTTCTGTGAAACTGAGTGCAAGGCAAATGCTGTTTCACTTCCGACTCAACTACAGCGATAGTTCAGTACAGTAAATCACCCCGGCCGATATCTTCCTGTTTCACAGTGTAGTTCCTTCTCATTCTTAGTCAAGCGTTGTAGGACTGTGATCTCCTTTTCTCTTCTGGGGATCCGGGTCCAGGTGTGATTGAGCCAACACGAGCTTGGTGAACATCAGTCCTGACATTGGAAACATTGGGTGGGAGTGTCATAAGTGCCTACATGACTTAGGAACACAACTCCCATTGAAAGTCCATGGGAGTCCAGCTCCTCAATCACTTTGGGCACGTTTACACTGCAGTTGGAAGCGTGCCTCCCAGCCTGGAGAGACAGACTCACACTGGCTCTGCCTGAGCTAGCATGCTAAAAATAGCAGTGTGGCATTTGCACCATGGTGGCACAGCAGCTTCAGAGCTGAAAAGACCTTGCAATGGCCCGACAGCAGCAATTCTGCTTGGAGGGACTGTTGGATGGACTCCTTTCATGGTGGAATCCAGAGAAATAGCTCAGGTAGGAAGATGGCTGCCTAGAAAAGAAGGGTAGTTTTGTGGCGAATGAAGTAGATTGTGTCTCAGCAAAACCAGTTTTGATTCCAGTGACCTGTGGCACACCACACAGTCCATCTGTGCCTCAGTTATACAGCTATAAAATGGGGACAATAATGCCTTTTTGCTATCCTGTCTCTTTAGACTACATGGTGTTTGCACTGAGACTTGCTATTACTATGTACAGTACCTGGCACAATGAAGCCCCAGTCTTGGTTGGCCCTTAGGCACCACTGTAATAAACGTGAGTAAGAGTAATACACCTGTACTGTAGTACATATACTCATTCTAATAGGCGGGCACGCAGATCTGATGCTGGTGACGGTTGTATAATGAAGTTTGGTGGGAAAAATGACTGGACATCTTAGGTCAAATGCAGCCCTGGTGTAAAGAAGCACAATGCTCATTGAATTGTTTCTCTGCCATTTTCTGCGCTAAGGTGAATATTGGCTTTTAAACCACTCCTGACATTGGCATTAAACAACTGCATTATCTGGCCAAGCCGTTCCTTCTCCAAGATGTTTTCAGCAGTTGTCCAATAAAATAAAAGAGAAACATCTTCCTCTATGAACGTTCCTTTTCCTGGTACCCATTCAACCCCTGGCCACTTCTTGTAGAACTCTGCTCTTAGTCTCAAAGCTGTGTCACTCCTGAGTGCAGGCTGTTACTTAAAGACGGCAAACACAACAATGTGAACATAGGCACAAACACAGCTTCCCCTTTTATATGAAAAGTGTATACCTGTGTTAGGCAGCACTCTCCATTTATCTAAAGTGTCTGCAGTAGCCTTGTCTACATCCCCATATGGACTGTAGGAAATGTCATGCGTTACTGAGGTAACTTAAGATATGTGGTTATCTTAGAGCCATTAGCAACTCTCTAATGGTATCCATTGTAGTGTGAACAGACGCTTCATAAACTCCCCCATAACTGAGTAGTAGAGACACTGCACCTCATTAGCCAATCAAATCATGGTGAGCTTGGGGTGTGAGTGGCAAGTGTTGTGTGTAGGGAGCTGGGAGAGGATTCACTACAGTTGAAAACAGGCTTATGTGTCCCATAAACACTGGCCTGGGTACAACTAAAACATTTTCAAACACATCTCCATGGTGATGTTCCATCACTCCGTGGATTCTGTCATCAGTCCTGGAGTCCCTCCCCTATCATCTCCCTGGTTATCTAGTGATCTGCTGGAATGCAGTGCTGCAGGCCAGCGTCCTGCATACAGCTTCAAGGAGCTTCATATGAACGTATTCTCCCACACTGCGGCTGTAGAGGCTTAAAGGCAGAGTGTAGCCAGGTCTTTGCGTTGACTCTTTAATACACAAAATGTGGCACGTTGTAGCATCTGCAGCACAGATCTTTTCTCTGCCTTTGTGTGAAAGGACAAGAAGGGAGAAAACAAGTGAACCACAAAACCAGCAATGCTAATTATTTCTTTGCAGAGTACACAAGTGACTCCTCTTACAGGGAAACAGAAAAAAAGCCCTAGCTCCAACTTAACTTCACTGCACTAGTTTCAAGCGGAAAGGAAAAATATCAAACTTGTTGAATGGGCTCAAGCTATCCGACATGGCTTATGTAAAATTCACCCCTGCATGAAGTCACTGTGAACTGAGGCTCCTCAGTACCTCTCATGAGGCACTTACCCTCTCTCTGAAAGAGATCCAGGTGCTGCCAAAATCTTCCTCTTCTTTTGCATGTATGCCCTTGTAGCCCTCCTGCCAGAATCTGGCCCATAGTTTATGAACAACTAACTTATCTCTAGGCAGATTTTTGTCATGAACCATAACATACATTTGATGAGTCAGAAGGATGTAGATGAAAAATGAATAAAAGGTCTTACACAGCAAATATTTGGTATTAGGAGAGAGGGCCTCTGACTCATCTCCACGTTGAACCACTCAGACAGCCCCCTCCAACAAGCAGTGCCCATCATTTTAGACTCAGCTGCACCTCTGTACCACACGTCCTTACGATTACACTGGTAAAGCATTGGAAACCGGAAATGCAGAATCAGAAAACTGAGGTTATTGAAAATATATATGCTCAAGATGAGTCACACCTTTTAAAATTCCCACAGTGAATCATTTTCTCGCATCTCTCTTTGGCCTACATTATATTCTAGATCGGGGCCTGGGTGGGTTGAGTAATGCATTCAGAACTTTCTGGGACACGGATGCCGTTGTGAGGGACCTTTCCACCGTGAGCGCTCTGATGCATCACTCAACGGATGCTACCATATTCTGCACTGCTGCTTTAAAACTTAGGGGTTCAGCCCTTGAAGTTGAATAGGTTGCATCCACCCTACCCTTCCCAGATTGACAAATGGCAGCAGGTTGATGCAGCTTGATGGGAGAGGAGTCCCAGAGCTGCGGGTTTCCAGTACAGAAATGGGTGTGTCCGCATGGAAAAAGCTGGGAAACACTGAATACAATTTTCAAAAATACCTAAGGCCCAGATTCTCCAAGGTATTGTGGCACCTAACGCTCATGGAAATCAATGGAAGTTAGGCACCTAACTACCTTTGAGGATCTAAGTGACTTAGGAGCCTAAGTCCCACTGAAAGTCAATTATTCCAACTGAGACAAAGTTGAAAATCAATGGGACGTAGGAACGTAAGTGTTACTGTAACAATAACCGTTGAAATAATTGGAAACCGACTCATGTATCATGTGGTTCTGATCTCGGCCGGTGACTGGGGCAAATAAATAAAGTTAATGATACTGTGTGTGTTACACACTTATTACTGTTACAACAATATTGGGGGCTGTTACAATAGACTATTCTTTTAAAGAGAGTGCTATGGAGCTCCCGCCTAAGACTTCCTCCTTTGGGATATATGGGAGGAAAAAAACAATCAATCAAAATTACTGAACCAAACTAGACATAAGACAGGGAGAAAAACAGAGGTTAAATCAGCAATTTGTGCGGTTTTATCTCCCCGGGAAACTGCACAGTGTTTATCCTTGCGGTGCAGCCAGCTTTCTTGTTCAAAGGGAACACATCAGTCAGCCTTTCAAGACAATAGCAGAGCAGGTATATCAAATTAGCTGTAAATTGCCTGTAGGGGACAAAAATCTTTTTATAACAGTAGGCGATGCGCATCATCCATCGTTCTCAAAGTACAGTACATAGCGAAACTAGTGGCATTAAGGCAGATAATAAAATGCAATAATAATCCAATACAAACGGAATGGCTATAATAGTGCAATAACTCACATAGATTTTTCAGGTAATGCATTCCCTCAGTTGGAGTTATTGTCTGCCATGGACTATAATAGTTCGGTCTGCATAGCATCCTCTCCAAAGAGGGGACGCGTCTGGGCTGTTCGACGGTCTTTGGTATCTCACAGCAGGACGTATTAGGTAAGATTTAATAAAGATGGACATTTTCTTTTCTGGGTCCGATACCATTTGATAGTCTCATCCGTGACCTGGAGGATGGAATGGAGAGGGTGATAGGGAAACTATGAAGCTGAGAGAAAAGGGAATGTTAAGATTAACATACAGTATGAGTCCAAGACCAGATTTTTCAGACGTCTAGTAGTGATTTGGGGCGTTTCAATTTCCGAGTGCCTAATCTGAGACACCCGAAAGAAGGCTAATTTTCAGAGGGCGGCTGCTCAGTGCTTTCTGCAAATGGCCTCTTCAGGGTCTCTGCAGCTGGGTACCCAAGATTGGAGTCACCCAAAATCTCAGCACACTTCGGCAAAGCTTGGCCTGGGAAGATCAGTGGAATGGTTTCAAGTCACTGAACAAGGGTCAAATACAGGCAACAATAAATTGACTCAGATGATAAGGAGGAATAATCAAATGCACACACAAAAAAGGCCCTGATCCCAAACCCATTGAAGTGAATGGACAAGGTTCCCATTGACCACGCTGGGCTTTGGAAGTGCCCCACAGAGAGCATGATCTTGACACGAGGCCAGCTTGCATTGAAATCAGGGGTATTATGCATGCCCAGAATTTGCTGATTAAAGGAATGTTTGCTTGGTCAAGGATTAGAATCATCATAGAATATCAGGGTTGGAAGGGACCTCAGGAGGTCATCTAGTCCAACCCCCTGCTCAAAGCAGGACCAATCCCCAGACAGATTTTTGCCCCAAATCCCTAAATGGGCCCCTCAAGGATTGAACTCGTAACCCTGGGTTTAGCCGGCCAATCCTCAAACCACTTACAGAGAAAGATCTTGGGCTCACAGTGCAGGACACAGCCACAGATTTTAAAGACCATTAGATCATCTAGTGTGACCTCCTGTGTAATACAGACCCTAGTACTTCATCCTGTTATTCCTAGAATATGCCAATAACTTGTGTTTGACTAAAGCAAATCACACGCATGACAAAATATGACTGGAGGCAAATAAATCAATGATCAAAGAAAGAAAGAATGGGATAACCTTTGTTTACCCCTTCGCTTTCACAACAGAAATTGCTCAATACAATTTGAAGAATAAGAAGAAGAAGGAGGAGAGGAAGAAAGAAACCAGGTGTTTTGCAGAATACATTATTAACCTGCGTAACTCATTGCCATAACATTTACTGATAGAGCTTAGCTGGATATGAAAAAGGATTATATAGACCAGGGATCGGCAACCTTTGGCACGCAGCTCACCAGGGTAAGCCCCCTGGCGGGCCGGGACGGTTTGTTTACCTGCTGCATCCACAGGTTCGGCTGATCGCGGCTCCCACTGGCCGCGGTTCACCGTCCCAGGCCAATGGGGGCTGCGGGAAGCGGTGCAGGCCGAGGGAGGTGCTGGCCGCCGCATCCCACAGCCCCCATTGGCCTGGAACGGCAAACCATGGCCAGTGGGAGCCGCGATCGGCCGAACCTGCGGATGCGGCAGGTAAACAAACCGGCCCGGTCCGCCAGGGGGCTTACCCTGGTGGGCTGCGTGCCAAAGGTTGCCGATCCCTGATATAGACATTTGTATGAATAATCAGAGTTAAATGAGATAGCTTAATATTGATGAGAGATTCAAACCCTCAGGTTAATGGCTAATGGCCTGGGGTCAGGAAGAAACATCCCTCTGGGTAATTTATTCCATCATATGATGTTTCTGTGAACCTTCCTATGAAATATCTGGTATTGGTCACTGCAGAAGGCAGCGTACTGGGCTAATCTGCTCTAGTATGGCAATTTCTATTTTTCAGTGTTCCACATACAAGCGAATTGAGTTAAAAATGCTGTTAAAAAACTTCAGTTAGGGAAATGTGATCGGATTGGAGATTGTAAACATAAAAAGCTAATAATGAAACATACAGCGGGCCAAAATTAGCCCTGCTTTAATCTTACCAAAGCAACAGAGTTACAGCAGATATGAATTGGGCTCCGGATGCAATAAAGCATCCAGATTATAATAAAGGGTCACAAGAAAAAATTACATTCCAGCACAAACTCTTAATAAAGCTCTGAATATCTTATAAAAAGGGAAACCAAATACTCAATCTGCTGACTGTGGGATTAATGTATTAAACTTAATTGGAAATAATACAAGACAGGGAAAAGACAAAGTGACATCTAACGTGAAAGGCAAACTATACAGCAAGGGAGGAGAAAGGACACAGGACAAATCCCTGTTTCTAAATCTGGCAAGCAGGAATGTTTTACCCTCAGAAAATGATCAAAATCAATCAACGTTTTCGGAGGGAAGAGACATTTCATTTTAGATTGTGAAGTTTGTTTGTTGTTTGTTTGTTTTTGTTTTGTTTTATTTCTTGCATCACTGTCAGCCGGGGAAGAAAAGAACCTGCAAAAATTGGATCATGATCTAAGTTACTTATCGGGCCCCTATTACTATGGGTTCTAAACAACTCACCATTTTTAATCCACACAACACCCCTGAGAGGCTGGGCACTGCTGTCATCCCCATTGTACAGATGGGGAACTGAGGCATAAAGGGCCTGAAGGTTAGATTCACAAAGGGACTTCGGTGCTACAATGCTGCAGTGCCCAGCTTTTAAGCACTCTGCCATCCAGTGGCATTCACAGCCCAGGCTCTCTATGCAATGCATGGGGAGAATTAGGTGCCTATGAATGGTGTTCACAGAAGCCACCAAGCAGAGGCGGGAGCCACCTAAATTAGCCAATGGGAGATACCGACAAGACAGTTGGGTTAATATAGTGGTTGGCAGCACTGAACTCCATTGCCTGAGCTCCTGTGGGTCCAGTCTATAATGCCAGACAAGCAATTCCGCGCTGGATTTTCAAAGATGTTCAGCCCTGGCCTCACTCTGCCCCCCAGTGCAGTCAGTAATAAAACTTGTATTCACTTTAATACAAGCAACTATTTTCAAAAGCAACTCTGTGACTTAGGTGCACAAGTGCCATTGCAGGTCAATGGGACTTGGGTACTTACGTCACTTAGGCACCTTTGAAAAATCACAACCAAAGGGAGCAGAGGTAAGCCAGCATTGAGCATTTTTTAAAATCTCACCTTCCATGCACATGAGCCTTGTGTTTGAGATTTAAAAAAAAAATCTTGTCTGGGAAGTATTCTTTCTTGGAGCTTGTCTACACCATGCAGCTTTTAGCAACAAGGCTGTATCGACACAGCCTTGTCGTTAAAAGTCAGCGTGTGTAAACGCTCTTTTTCGGTACTTTGTCGGCACTTTTGCTGACAAAATATTTCCAGCCCTGCTCCTGCCGACAAAGCCGCGTTCACACTGCCACTTGCGTCGGCAAAACTTTTGTCTTTCCCAGGGGGGCTTTTTTAAGTACCTGTGAAAGACAAAAGTTTTGTCGACAACTTTGCAGTGTAGACAAGCCCTATGTGCCCGCACGGGTAAAAGACAGAGAATACACTATCTTGAATTGACTCACCAAGATTTTTCACTTGAACTGCTGCTCTAGAGACACCCAGAGCTTTTATCAATGCAGTATACTTTACCCACCAGAAGCAGCTATCCAACATGGATCATACTAAATCTAACCTCCCATGAGTTATTTTTAATTCTGTAAAAGGAACGAGGAGTATTTGTGGCACCTTAGAGACGAACACATTTATTTGGACATAAGCTTTCGTGGGCTAAAACCCACTTCATCAGATGCATGCAGTGGAAAATACAGTAGGAAGATAGATATACACAGAGAACATGAAAAAATGGGTGTTGCCATACCAACTCTAACGAGACTAATTCTCTGTTTCTTTCTTTGACGCGAAGCACAGGGTACAAAGACTTTCACTTTTCCATTGATCTTCAGATATTTTCTACTTTAGCCTTTTCCTGAGCTAATGAAACTTTAGGCGCCTTAATAATGTCGATTTCAATGTTTTGAGGATTCTGGGATTTTTCCCCAAATTCTGCCCTAAATTAGACACCTTTAGGCCAATGTCTCAGGATTTGCATCAGCTCTTCCTTCCTTGGGCAGAGAAGAGGGGTGAGGACACTTCTGATGGAAAATCAAGGACTTCACTGTTCCCAGCAAAGTTGGAGGCAAAGGCACAAGGAGAATGCAGAGCCAAGTCAAGGGGAACACCATCAACAGTCTCCTCCCCCCAGTCACATCTGCTCCAGACAGCCAGGGTGTTTCTAGCAGTGTTACTTAGTACCCCATTTTCTCCAAAGTCTTTCACCATCTTGGAGGCATGCCGGCTAAAATGGGAATGTCCAGCGGCTTGGAAAAAAGCAGAAGGCATGCTACAAGATTCTAAACTCAGACGCACAACAGAAGGGGCTACTTTTACAAGAGGAGCACAGTATCAAACACCACGTTCACAATAGAAGGCCACAGCAGTCCACAAATAGCTGAGATCAAAAGGGCTCAGGAAGTCAGAAATAGGTGCGGAGTTTAGAGGAGAGGGGCTCAGAGACTCAGCAACCAGCAGCATGGCTCAAAGTGGTGTGAAATTCAATTTGCAAACCTGGCCTGCGGTTTCAGACTAAACCTTTTTTGTTCTTTAGATTGTATGGGTTCATGCCCCCTGAAGTTTGCTCTCGGTTTCAGGTATGAATGAATTCAAACATCTCGAAGCAAAACTCAACCAAAACTACCTACTTTTGCCTAGTTTCAGTACAAACCCAAAGCAAAAACCACAGAATTGCTCATGGTTTCCAGACCAAACCATACATTTTACCTAGTTTGGGGTTTCACTATGATAATTGCATAGCTCCTGAAATAGAACACATGAAGCACAGGTGCCAAAGCAAATTGAATTGCTATATATACACTTTTGTCTTCTTGTAACGCAATGGGTGAAAATTCATCCTTCTGCCGGGGGGCCAGTACGAATGCATCCAGCTAGCGCTAGGCACCGTTTACGCTTCACAAACACATGCTGAATGGGAATGGCGTGCCTGACAGGCCTCGAATGGGCCCTTAGGCCAGGGATGAACATCACACAATAGGCTCAATCATGGGGCTCAGCTCTGGTTGCTTTGCACAGCCTCAGCAGCGAAAAGTGGAGCTACCCCCAGGGAAGGAAATGAAGGATTCCGCCTGTCACCGGGGAAGCCACGAGTGGTGTTAAGGTGACGTAGCCAGCTCTACATCCTCTGCCCCCTTGGTGCAGGGCACAGCTCAGGACATGGAGGGGGGGAAAAGCAAGCAGCTTTGTAACTGCTCTCAGTTATGCCAAAGGCATAGGTGCTAGAACTGGGGGTGCTGCTGCACCCCCTGGCTTGAAGTATAACAACCCAAATATATGGTTTCCGCCTTCAGCACCCCCCCCCATAAAAACTGTTCCAGCACGCCTGGCCAAGTGCCACTTCGGTCCCAGATGACCCATGACTAGGGGAGTAGAAAGGCAGTGTAGAGCCAAACACGTCTGGAAGCATGGCTCAGTTGGGGATTGAGCACAAGGTGGGAAAGAGGGATCCATTGTGGGGATAAGCATGTTCAAACAATAGAACCATTAACATCAAAGTTGACTGTATCTATATGGCTGGTGGATAGAAAAGGATTTTTTTTTTAAGTGTAGACAATTTGGCCAAAATTATTATGTAATTGCAAGTGTAATATAAATGGGCATGGAAGTGAATACGTGCCTTTTGGCAGTGACAGTATTTCTGAAGACAAGGTCTCAGATATTGAAATGGAGCCAATTTTGTCTTCCAATGAACAGCAGAGGTTCTCATGGAATTCTATAGGAATCATCCCATTAAATACTAATGAACCCATGAACCTGTGACTGAACTGGAGGATATCTTTTAGAAATCGATCTAGTCTTCATTTAAAAGACTTCAAGTGATGATGAACTTAGCACATACCCTTGAAAAGCTGCCCCCCTGATTAACTACCCTCACTGTTAAGAAACTTCATCTAATTTTCAATTTGTATTTTTCTACCTTCAGCTTCCAGCCATTGGATCTTGTTAAGTCCTTCCTTGGTCGATCAAAGTGTTCCTTAATGTCAGATCCCTTCTCCCTAGGTAGGTTCATATAGACCCTGGTGAAATTGCCTCTTCAATTTCTCTTTGATCAGCAACATAGATTAAGTTCCTTAAATCTTCCACTGTAAAGTGTGCTTTCCAGACCTCACATTATTTTAGCACATCTTGCCACTGTAATTTCTTAGAGGGGAAGAACAGAACATATTCCAGAGACCACGAATGCTAGAAACCCTGTAAATTGTAAGTTAAAGATATGCTAAAGGAAAGGAATTGAAAATATGGGTCACGCACACAAACCTAACCCTGGCCCTGTGGCCAATGGTAATTTAATTAGCTAGTTGGAGGACACATCCTACTTATTTCCTGTTTTGGTTTGTTTGGCTGTTTATCTCTAGTGAGAAGACAGGTGGTTACCCACAGGATTGAGAGTCAGGCGGTCTGGGTATTCTGCCATAGACTTCTTGTGTGACTTTAGCCATGTCACTTAACCTGTCTGTGTCTTGGTTTCTCCATCTGCATAGGAGAGAGAATAATATATTCTTTACCCCATCATTTGTCTATCACTGTACACTGAAAACTCTCTGGGCCCATGTATTTGTACAGCACGTAGCACAATGGGGTCTCAATGTCCACTAGGTACTACTGTAATATAAATAAAATTAGCACTTCGCAAAGGAAGTATCATTATCTCCATTTTACAGATGGGGAAACTGGGGCACCAAGAGGCAAAGTAACTTGCCCAAGGTCACAGACCAGGAATAGAAACCAGCTCTCTTGAGTCCCCAAACCAGTGCTCTATCCACTAGGCCACAGTGGCTCCCCATGAAGGGGTGATAGATTTCCATTCCCAACTGCCTACTGGGTTTCTACACAGCCATGTAATCACTGGCAGAAATTTCCACAGGAAGTCACTCCTGGCTCTGTCAAGGCAGATGGTGCTTCTCTAACTTCACTTGGGCTCTATGGATCTGAAAATTCATATCTTTACAATCAACCAGACAGGCTAAGGAATAGGGAAGAGGAGTGGGATGAAGACAGTGAGAAAGAGGAGGTGGTGGTGTAGGTTGTGAAAGCAAACGAAAAAAGCTCTGACATAAGCAAAGGAAACTTCAAGTTTGTAATTTAAAAAATCGACTCAACATTTCTGTGGCAGTAGATAAACATCTATCTGATGTACTGCTGGGACTCCTCCTGTTCTGGCTATAAATAGAAGCAACTTTTTACCTCATGTTATTTCCTCTGGGGTTTTTTGGGGTACAAATGCGTGGTAGTGGGGATTAAAGAGCTTGCAAATGAGTTATTATTAGTCAATATGAAAAATGGCCCCCAGGGTTCTGATGTGCAAGGCACTGTACAATCACGTACTAAAACAGTCCCTGTCCCCGAAGAACTAAATGCTAAAGGAAGCACAGCACCGCTGAACTGCCACCAAGTCTGTAGGTGTGATTAGTGTTTGTTTACCGTAATGTATGCGCGTCTCAAGACTGTTGCCATACAGAAAAGAAAGGACAGGCCCAGCCCCAAAGAGCTCACAATCTAATGGCAGGCAAACAGGCAGAGGACAGGGCAAAGGGAAACAACATATAAGAAGAGTTGTCAACATGGTGATCTGGGTTATGCTAATACAATGTCTTTTTTAATCTAGGCAATATAAACTACTCCCAATTACTCCTCCGTCTTGTCAGTATCAGTCAGCTAGCCAGGTATCTATCTATCTACACATAGTTTGTAAAAGCAGGATTATAGAATAGATAATAGATAATCAGCATGCTGCCTAGGCACCGCATTCAGAACTCTATAACAATGCATTTGCAAGTTATTATTATTGCAGAAGCACCTGGTGGCTTCAACTGAGACTCAAGTCCCATTGTGCTACATGCTGTAAAAACACATAGTAAGAGACAGTTCCCTTCGACCTTAGTCCATTCCACGCTTTGCTGCACGTTGGGCTACCTACATTTGCCATCCTGGCCTGTCAACTGCCCTTCTCTCCGAATCTCCCCATTTCATGGGGAGGTGCTTGATGTCATCCAGAACTGTTCGTTTCCATGTTATTCGTGGTCTTCCTCTCTTTTGTCTTGCGTTTGCTGGCTTCCATTCAAGGACGGTATTTGGTAATCGTTCTTTTTCCATTCTCAGCACGTCTCAGCCACTGATGCCTTCTTTTGTAGATTATTTGTGAGAGGGTACCTTGTCCAGTAATTTTTCTGACTTCTTCATTTGTCTTCCTATCTCTCTATGTTATGTCCAATATTCTTCTCAGACATTTGTGATGAAATGCCTCCAGCTTTTCCGTATCTTTCTTGGTAAGTTACCATGTCTCACTGCTATATGTTGTGATGGCAGTAACAATTGCTTTGTACACATTCAGTTTTTTCTTGAGGGAGATGTTTTTGAGTTGCCAGATGTTTGTGTGTCTTCCAGATGCAGCGTTTGCCTTCTCGATTCTTCCTTCCTGCCTCAAATAGTCAAGAAAGACAAAGGGTGGGAAGGGAAACATAGGCAACAAGAGAAGTGACTTGCTCAAGGTCATACAGAAGATCCATAGTAGATCCTGGGACAGAATCAAGGATTCCTGAGTCCCAGTCCAATGCTGGAAATTTTTCTGATGGAACATTTTTTCACCAGAAAATGCTAATTTGTCAAAAGCAAAACATGTTATGGAAATTTTATCTTCTGGGGGGTGGGGGGGGGAGCATTTTGATAAGGTCAAAATGTTCCATTGCAACATTTTTGGAATGGAATGATTTCATGTTTAAACAACTTGTCATTTAGAAATGCCTTCCATTTTATAGTATAATATATATATATATAGAGAGAGAAAAAAATTTGAAATGGAAGACAGCTTTGATTTTGTCAAAATTAAATGTTTCACTAGACCCATTTTTTAAATTTTGTTTTATGGGAAATTTTGATTTCTTTTGTTCCATTTCTGAATGGGGAAAAAAATCAATTTTCTTGTGATACTGAAGATCTGGATCCCGCCCAGCTCTATGTAAAATCACTGGCCATCAGTGGCTCAAAACCTCAACAATATTTTCATTCTGAATTATGGAAAAATGTCTCCTACTGCCACTCCCCCGGGGTCTCTGCTATGTTTTGAGACAGGTAAATGAAAGGGGTGGAGGTGGCTTATGAAAGTTTCAATTCTGTGTAAAAAGAACTGAATTAAAGTACTTGAGGAAGGCTGAGAGGAGGTGGGGAGTAGGAGGCTGGGACAGGAAGTGCGAGATGGGGGTTGGTATAAAGGTGGTCAGGGCTAGAAGGGAAGTGAGTGACTATAATAATAGGTAAGGGATGGGGTGGCGGGGGGGACACCATCAGGTTGGGGAGGGAAATTCTGCATGAAATCATCTCTCACATGAAGTGGTCTATGGAAATAAATCTTTCAAAAACTATTGTCCTAAACAGAAGCAACATTTGGGACAGCTGGTTTTTCTCTATGAAGGGGAGAAGGCCTATTAGGCTGCCCTGGGAGATTGCTATGATTTATGTTCTCTTCCATTCTAAATCTTTGTCCTGAGTCTGAGCACTGTGACCTGCAGCAGATAAAACAACCCAAGAGGAAAACGAATAAATAAATCTGGCAGTAAATAGCCTTCTAAATCAACTCATGAATGCATCATGAAAATCAATATCTAATAGGTTTAGATTAGGGCTGTCGATTAATCACAGTTAACTCACACGGTTAACTCAAAAAAATTAATCGCGATTAAAAAAAATTAATCGCACGTTTAATTGGACTGTTAAACAACAGAATACCAATAGAAATTTATTAAATATTTGTGGATATTTTGCAACTTTTTCAAATACATTGATTTCGATTACAACGCAGAATGCAAAGTGTACAGTGCTCACTTTATATTATTTTTTATTACAAATATTTGCACTGTAAAATGATAAACAAAAGAAATAGTATTTTTCAATTCACCGTATAGAAGTATTGTAGTGCAATCTGTTTATCATGAAAGTATAACTTATAAATGTAGATTTTTTTGTTTGTTACATAACTGCACTCAAAATAAAACAACATAAAACTTTAGAGCCTACAAGTCCACTTCTTGTTCAGCCAATCGCTCAGACAAATAAGTTTCTTTATATTTACAGGAGATACAGCTGCCTGTTTATTATTTACAATGTCACCTGAAAGTGAGAATGGGCGTTTGCTTGGCACTTTTGTAGCCGGCATTGCAAGGTATTTACATGCCAGATATGCTGAACATTTGTATGCCCCTTCATGCTTCGACCACCGTTCCAGAGGACATGCTTTCGTGCTGCTGATGCTCGTTAAAAAAATGCACTAATTAAATTTGTGACTGGACTCCTTGGGGGAGAACTGCATGTCTCCTGCTCTGTTTTACCCACATTCTGCCATATACTTCATGTTATGTCAGTCTTGGATGCTGACCCAGCACATCATGGCTCATTTTACGAACACTTTCACGGCAGATTTGAGAAAACACAAAGAAGGTACCGATGTGAGATGTCTAAAGATAACTACAGCACTCGACCCAAGATTTAAGAATCTGAAGTGCCTTCCAAAACCTGAGAAGGAGGAGACGTGGAACATGCTTTCAGAAGAGTTAAAAGAGCAACACTCCGATGCAGAAATTACAGAACCCGAACCACCAAAAAAGAAAAGCAATTTTCTGCTCGTGGCATCTGACTCAGATCATGAAAAATGAACATGCATCGTTATCGTGCAGAGCCTGTCATCAGCAAGGACACATGTCCTCTGGACTGGTGGTTGAAGCATGAAGGGACATCTGAATCCTTAGTGCATCTGGCACATAAATATCTTGTGACGCCAGCTACAACAGTGCCATGAGAACGCCTGTTCTTACTTTCAAGTGGCATTGTAAAAAAGAAGCGGGCAGCATTAACTCCTGCAAATGTAAACAAACTTGTCTGAGCGATTGGCTGAACAGGAAATAGGACTGAGTGGACTTGTAGGCTCTAAAGTGTTACATTGTTTTATTTTTGAATGTAGTTATTTTTCTGCACATAATTCTACATTTGTAAGTTGCACTTTCATGATAAAGAGATTGCACTACAGTGATTGTATTAGGTGAATTGAAAAATACTATTTCTTTTGTTTTTTATTACAAATATTAGTAATAAAAATAATAATATAAAGTGAGCACTGTACACGCTGTATTCTGTGTTGTAATTGAAATCAATATATTTGAAAATGTAGAAAATATTCAAAACTATTTAAATAAATGGTATTCTATTATTGTTTAACAGTGTGATTAATCAAAATTCATTTTTTTATTTGCACGATTAATCACAATTAATTTTTGTAATCACTTGACAGCCCTAGTTTAGATGCATCCGAGTAATAAATGCTAGGGCACTACACCTGTAATTTAAATCAAAAGGAGGAGAAATAGATGCCAAAAATGAATAAGATGGCCATGAAAGAGATGTTCTAGACTGCAGCAACCCACATTGCAGGCTTTCCACACGCCTACAGTGGAACAAGTTTTAATAGTCATCTACCTCTGTGCACAAAGAATGAGATTCCAAGTGCTGAGAATCCTCAGCTTGCACCGTGGTCTCGTTCACAGTCCACTGTCATCAAAGGTGCAGGGTTGAACCATTGAATGGGGTTGGGGACTTGTAGCACCTGGCTGGATCAAATCTTTGGTGAGATTACAGCAGGGGCGGCTCAATGGTTTTGGCCACCCCAAGCACGGCAGTCAGGCGGCTTTCGGATGCACACGTGCGGGAGGTCCGCTGGTCACGCAGATTCGGCGGCATGCCTGCGGGAGGTCCGCCGGTCCCGCGCCTTCAGCGTCCCCGCCGCCGAATTGCCGCCGAAACCACGGGACCAGCGGACCTCCCACAGGCATGCCGCCGAAGGCAGCCTGACTGCCGCCCTCACAGCGACCGGCAGGCCGCCCCCCGCGGCTTGCCGCCCCAGGCACGCGCTTGCTGCGCTGGTGCCTGGAGCCGGCCCTGGATTACAGGAGCACACGCTGATGTCCCAGCACAACAGTCTATTCAGTAGGAGGTGCCTCAGCCCGGTTCCTAGTGGGCAAATTGTTGCCCAGAGTTTTCAAAATCCAAAGCAGTGGTAACTTAACTGTTTGTCTCCAGGCGTTGCAGGAATAAATCAATCGGGACACAGCTCCTCCATCTGATAAAATGACTGATACAAACAAGAGTGCTGTTACCTTTAAAACTACTCTTTATTTAGGTCTTAAGCGCTCGTGTGCACACATAGACACACACGCATGCTATAACACCAGGTTCAGAGCATCCTAAACCTTTATATTTACCAAAGTCTAAGATGGTTTCGAGGAATCAGCAGCCAGCCTTCCAGGGGCCCTCCTTCCGTTCAGCTGCTGGGGAGTTTTGGTGTCAGATCCTTGCCCAAAGAGACACTTCCTCTGACTGATCCAAAGCATATTTTCTAACTAAACGCTTTTTAGATATTCTCCCAACAAAGCAGATAATTCATAATAGCCCCTAATAGGTTAACAATTTCCATAGCAACAGCCAATAACAATTGATTATTCTCCTTATCAGCAAAGCAGCTTCAGGAAAAAAAACCACAACCGTACTATGACGGGTTCCCCCTGGGATGCCACCTGGAACTGGGGGACCACTGAGCCCTCTGACCCGCCAGCCTGGGCTCCCTCTCACACTGTGCTGCTGTGACAAGTTGCAAAGTCCTCCGGTCACATGCAGGCTCCCTAACCGCCAGTTAGAACCCCAGAGCAGTACCGTCCTGCCCTTGTCAAAACTGGCCAGTATATGGTTTAACACCCGGTCTGCCTCTCCCTCAATGTGAAGAGGACCATGCACACTTGTTGTAACCAAGCTGAGATTTTCCTCAGACACCTTAGTCAAATGCACACTGGTTTGGATTAAAACATAAAATAAGTGTATTAACTACAAAAGGATAGATTTTAAGTGATTACGAGTGATAGCAAACTGATCAAAGCAAATTACCTAGTAAATAAACAAAACCGCAAACTGATCTTAACATACTAGATAGATAGGATATGAAGTAGCCAATTCTCACGCTGAGGGTATGTCTACACTTACTTCCGGGTCCGGCGGTAAGCAATCGATCTTCTGGGATCGATTTATCGCGTCTTGTCTAGACGCGATAAATTGATCCCGGATCGATCCCGGAAGTGCTCGCCGTCGACACCGGTACTCCAGCTCGGCGAGAGGAGTACGCGGCATCGACGGGGGAGCCTGCCTGCCGCATCTAGACCCGCGGTAAGTTCGAACTAAGGTACTTCGACTTCAGCTACGTTATTCACGTAGCTGAAGTTGCGTATCTTAGTTCGAAGTGGGGGGTTAGTGTGGACCAGGCCCAAGTGATAAATAGGCTGGCAGATTCTTAAGGCACAAGCTGCCTTGACTTTGCAGCTTGGGTTTCCCAGGTTTCCATACACAGGCTAGAAATCCCTTTAGCCTGGGACCATCAATTCCCGCCCCCCCGTTCAGTCTTTGTTCCTCAGGTGTTTCCAGGTGTGTTGTTGTAGGGAGAGTGAGGTCCCCCCAGGATGTCATTTTCCCCCTTTTATATCTTCTTCCCACTTGCTGGAAAGCTCTTTTGCTGTGACCTGGGTCAAACAGTTACCATGGTGTAGAGCTATCTCTGAGAGGTTTCTATTGTACACAGTTCCTGGGGTAATCTTTGTGCTTGCGTGCATTTCCTCAATAAGCCATTAGCATTGTTTGGCCTTTTTACGGTTGTACTGGAAAGGCTGCTTGTGGGCGTTTTCAACCTCACAAACATGTTTCAGTAACACATACATAGCCAAACTTCATAATTTCCCATATGATGATAGCACATACAATCCAACGAGATATTAATGTCCAGCAGATCAATACGTTTAGAATGATACCTCACAGGGCATACGTTGTACAAAACATATCCTAATTACATGACAGTGGTGAATATTGGGGTGCCAGGATGTCACACTTACAACCACAGACAACCAAAATCAAGGTCAATTTTCCACAATTCCTCCTTTCTCATGAATCTGTCCTTTACCTTTATCTATCCCAGTCAGTAAAACTGCAGCTTGCCTAAGCAAGGCCAAATTATTCCTATGTGGAATCCTCACTTCCAGTTTATGAGGGCTAAGTGCAAAAGATGGCTGACAGTTATGCCAAATCCAGTTCTCCCACAACAAAGTGGCTACACCACAAAAGGCCTCATTGCAAGTAAGGGTCTGTCTACACTGCAATTTGACATCAATAGCTGGCCCTTGCCAGCTGATGTGGGCTTGGGCTAAGGGGCTATTTACCTGCAGTGGAGATGGTCGGGCTAGGGTTTCCAATTTTAGTTGGATGTATTCCTGGAGGTTTCATCATATGACATAATCTTTAATTAAAGATTAATCTTTAATTTCTGGAGACTCCAGGACATCCTGGACAATCCTGGAGGATTGGCAATCCAGTCCAGGATTGGGCTGCAATCCAAGTTCTGGGATCCTCCCACCTCACAGGGTCCTACAACCCATGCTCCAGCCCAAGCCTGAACATCTACACTGCAATGAAACAGCCCCTTAGCCCAAGCCCAGTGAGCCCAAATCAACTGGCACAGGACAATTGCAGGTTTTTAATTGCAGCATAGAAATACCCTAATTGGCCACATTGTTGGCAGCCTCAACAGAGGCTGAGGAATGAATGGGATATTAATACAGAAATACTCTCTCACCATTAAAGGCAGCTCCTCTAGGTAAAACACATAATGGCTGAGAGAAAGTTTGACTGGCTATTGTCTGTCTGACATATGGTGATTATGAATATCCACAGATGTTGTGGTGATTATGAAGATATAAAGACACAAACCCACTTGGTTCCTGGGGGATATCCAGTGAGTCATCTAGTTTCAAGGCTTTGAAATTCATCAGACAGTGAAATGTTTTTAAACATATGCAATGCTACCTCAACCTTTCACTAGAAACTGCTTTGAGAATATTGAGAGCATGTAGAACAGGGATTGGCAACCTTTGGCATGCAGCCCATCAGGGAAATCTGCTGGCAGGCTGGGACAGTTTGTTTACCTGCAGCATCTGCAGGTTCGGCCGATCACAGCTCAACATTCCCGGCCAATGGGGGCTGCGGGAAGCAGCGCAGGCTGAGGGATGTGCTGGCCGCCACTTCCCGCAGCCCCCATTGGCCTGGAATGGCGAACCGCGGCCAGTGGGAGCTGCGATCGGCTGAACCTGAGGACGCTCCAGGTAAACAAACCGTCTCGGCCCACCAGAGGATTTCCCTGACGGTCCGCGTGCCAAAGGTTGCCGATCTCTGATGAAGAACATTACATGGGATTTCCGCTATCTGCTGGACTGGATGTTATGTAACTGAAGTTGACATAACTTAGGTCGACTTACAGCTGTAGTGTAGACCAGCCCTAAGTGTAGCAACCTGCATGGAGCAAGGAGCACAGGTTGCAGGAGGGAAGCGTTTGGAGGAAGCACCAGGCAATCATTCTGTGTGCACATGGTTGGAATGCGAGCTGCAGTTGCAGCACCCCTGTAAATAGATCTATTAATAAAGAGCCAGTTCAGTTTTACAAACGTGGAGTCCTCTCATGTTATTACCCAGCATTTGGTACATGAAACACGGTTGTGCTACTGAGACCTGCAACAAGGAAGAGAGTTTGAGTAACAGGCAAATAAAGAAGCACCTAGGTACAGAGCAAACAGGTGTCATGGAGGCACTCAAGCCATTGGGAATGCAGGATTTCCAGACACAAACGTGGAAGCAGTGCAAACAAGAACGGAGTCAGCATCCAGAGCTGACTGGGGGATAAAGCTGAGAAAACGTAAGTAAAGATTTTTTACTATCTCGTTGGGCGGAAAAGGATGGTAAGTCAGTGGTTGCCAGGGGTAATGCCTGAAAGGCTGGAACAGCTGCTGATTAAAGTGTTTGATGAGGTCTGTGATCCTAGACAGAAAGAATGTGTAGAGAGAGACTCTGTTTTTTTACCTCAAAACTAAGAAGAAGAAGTAGATACATTACATTACAGAGCTGAGAAATCTGACATCCACATGTCATTTTGGAGACAGAAAAGATTCCCTATTTAGAGACAGGATTGTTTGTGGGATTCCCGTTTTTAAAGAGACAGTCCCGTATTTAAGCCATCCTGCAGATGTCCCAACTTTTTCTTAAACACGGGCAAATTGTCCTGTATTTTCTGTCTCCCCCCCGATCAGTACTGGCAGGTCCTGCCGCTGGCCGAATCCCTGCTCTGCAGTCGCCCGCCCACCAGTGACGATGGGCGTGAGTGTGCAAGGCTGGTGGCAGAGCGAAAATGGAGTGCATGGGGCCGGCCCCATCAGCGCAGCTCCCGCTGTGTGCTGGCTCTCGGCCAGCAGTGCCCCGCCCCCTGTCCTATTTCCAGCCAGCGCTGGCTGCAAGCTGCGGTGGCTTATGAGTGCGAGCAGGCGCCAGGCAGCAGCCGGGTACGTGTCGCCTTTATTGCCCACCCATCGGCCCATTACGTGCTCCCCCTCTCGCTGTCCTCTCCCTGCTTTGCTCCTTCGCTTCCCCCCAACAGCCCCGCTGCTCCTCCATATCCCTGCAGTGGGGCACGTCCTGCTCCCAGCACTGTGTGGAGAACCAGCCCCTGGTCGGGCACTCAGCTCACCAACAGCTTGGCTGACAGGCTCCTTCCTACCCCTACTGCCTCTGGCTGGGTGCCCCGGGAAAGTCCAAGACCCTCTGGCCCAGGGCACTGGCCAGGAGGAGCTGAGCCCTGCATGTCCCAAAGCCCCACACAGAGTTGGCACAGGGAAGCCTCTCCACCCCTCAGCTAAGCTCTGGCGTGGCTGGGAGGGGGGAAGCGATTTCCAGGCTGTTCATGCCCCGAACCTGCAGGCTCCACAGCAGCCCCTGGGGCAGGGGGTTGGGTGCGGGAGGGAGTGCGGGGTGTGGGAGGGGGTGCGGTGTGCAGGAAGGGGCTCAGGGCAAGGGGTTGGGGCAGAGGAGGGGTGCAGGGTGTATGAGGGAGCTCAGGGAAGGGGGTTGGGGTGCAGGAGGGGTGCAGACTGCAGGAGGGAGCTCAGGGCAGGGGTTTGGGGTGCAGGAGGGGTGAGGGGTTTACGAGGGGGCTCAGGGCAGGGAGTTGGGGTGCAGGAGGGGTGCGAGGTGTAAGCTGAGGGCTTAGGGCAGGGAGTTGGGGGGCGGGGTGAAGGAGGGGTTCAGGTTCCGGCCTGGCGCCGCTTACCTAAAGCGGCTCCGGGGTGGCAGCAGCGCGCACTGGGGCCAGGGCAGGCTCCCTGCATGCCTGCCCTGTCCCCAGCCCCGCGCTGCTCCAGGAAGCGCTGTGGCCCCTAGGGGCAGGGGGGCAGAGGGCTCCGTGTGCACTGCCCTTGCCGCGCCGCCAGGTACCTCCCCCCGAAGCTCCCATTGGCTGCGGTTCCCCATTCCCGGCCAATGGGAGCTGCAGGGGTGGTGCCTGGAGGCCAGGGCAACGCACGGAGCGCTCTGCCCCCCCACCCGGAGGCTGCTTCTGAGAGCGGAGCAGGGCCCGCGGCACCACAGAGGGCAATCCCGCGGGCTGGATCCAAAGCCCTGATGGGTCGGATCCAGCCTGCGGGCCGTAGTTTGCCCACCTCTGGCCTGGAGTCAGGTTCCCTGGGCCCTGGTGCACAATGCATCCTTAGGGCTTCACCCTCTTCTGCCCATGTGGTAGCCTGGCTACAGGAGGCAGCTGGCTTATGTTGGTGACCAGCAGCAGCCTGGAGGTGTTAGCTGCCTTTCGACACTCTGTGGGAGGAAGGGACAAGCGGCTTCCCGCCACACAGGAGTGGTGGGGGCGGGGCGGGGGGGGGGGAAGAGATGAGCTATGCAAAGACACAGGCCAGGTCATCCCTTCCCCTTCCTGTGACCCTGCCTCCAGACAGGCAGGGAGCGCCGGGCAGGGAGGGTTGGGTCAGTCAGTCACTCCCGCTGTTTGAGAGAGCTGTATGGGAGTGTGTGTCTCTCACCCCTCCCCGTGTGTGTGTGTGTGTGTGGGCGGGGGAGGGGGGTAAGGCTGTATGTGTCATCCCTCCCCATGTGAAGCCTAAAGCCTTAAAGATACGAAGGTAAATAAAAAGAATCCAACTACGCAGTATTTCTTTTTAACAGGGGCTTGATGTTAATTTGAATGTTTGTATGATTGATTGCCATTGAACTTGCTTGACTTGAGTCATTTTATCAGGTGTATCCCGTATTCAGCATAGGGAAATATGGTCACCCTACGCAATACTATCCCTGTAAACCTGATAAGCAGCGACACAAGACCGGACAAATATGTCCAAATGCTGTGACAAACAATAAAACCATTCTGAGGCCATTAGGCAAATGCAAGCTATCGATAAGGAATCCACAAAACACCTACACTGGACATCTGGTGACTTTTGAGGGAGTCTGGCCAGTCCCAGACCAAAAGATGTGAAGAGAGTCTAGCAATTCATAAGGATGGTTGACTAACTTTTCCTGTTACTGTACCCACCTATCAAAAGCCTGGGAACCCATGAACAATTAACACACAATGACACAGCGTGGGAATGGTCATAGACCCAAGAACAGGCATTTGAAAGATTAAAGAAAGAGACTCAGAAGCGAGGCACCAGACCTAAAGTACCACAACCCTGCAGAGCGGCTAGAGCTGCAGTGTGATGCCTCAGAAAGAGTCAGAAGCAACACAGCTGCAAAGCCAGCAGTCCATACCATTTGCTAATAGATCCCCGACACACAGAAAAATATGCTCCGAGTGGAAAGGCGTTACTGTCTGTGCTTCTTGGAATGGAACGATTCCATCAGTTCACCTTTGGGCACACGGAGTCCGCTCACGTTATACCCAGCATGTAGTATGTGAAACATTGAGCTCTTCTTGCCTTGTTTTGAGATTTCCCCCTCCAGTTTTATCCTAGAGCAGGAAGTCTCAAAGTTGGCAACGTGAAGAAAAAAACAATCCGTTGAGAGCTAAGCCAAGGTTTATGTTCCGTTCCGTTGGAGGGTTGGGCAAAGTTTCAGGTCAGTTCTTATTCTGGCCTGCTCTAGTTCCACCACTGCTCGCTTAGGCCAGCAGTGTCAGAACACATTGCACAAGAGCTAACATATTTCAACTGTGGTTTGGTAAGATTTCCTGAGAATCAGTGGGCAGTGGTTGTTTTTCAATGTTACATAAACCCACATATGTACTGAAGTACCATGAAGACCTAATAAACAGGTAGGTGTTGTGAAAGGTTAGAGAGGGGGAAAGAGGGCAGAATAAACTCCTGGCCTCTCTCCAGTGCCCCTGAAGCTGCTTGGAGGTAATTCGTGGATGTGCCGAACATGCAGTACTGAAGGATTTCAATGTACCGAGGAGGTTATGAAGCTGCAGGAAAAATGTGGTTAGTTTTTACTAGCACCTGTGGCAAATTCCTCTCAGAGGTCCTCCCACAGCCATTCTGTACGAGACAGTGATAAAAGAAAAGGGGGGAGGACAGTGGTGTCATATGTTCCCCTGGGGTTGGCTGTTTTATTTTTAAAGAACATTAGACAGATTTTTTTAAAAGGGGACAGAAAATAGTATGGAAATTATTACGGCAACATTATATGAGATCAATGGGAGGCTGGAGTGCAGAGTTCATTTTGGTCTCAAGCAGGACAAAGCAGTAATTGAAAAGAGCCCGAACAGAGGGATGAAAGCTTAAAGGCAGTTTCACAGTTAGCAGGGCTGGCAGTCAAGAGAGGCAGGCTAGATTCCTGGCTCTGACACTGATTTATGGTGTGGACTTTGGCACGTCATTTAACCTCTCCACGCTTTGGTTCTTACAGTGATCAAATATGGATGCATATCTTACCTATCTCATGAGGCTTAATTTACTGCTGTTTGTAAATGCCTTTGAGATGTTCCAGTGGAAAGTGTTATAAATGGGGTTTCTGTAGGAGAAGAGGTTGTAAAGACTGGGATAATTTTAATCGGGAAAGGAGAAGATTTAAGGGGACTTGATTATGATAAGCAATGCTATGAAGGCTGTAGTGAAAGCTCAGCAATCACTCCCTCATATTCTTTCCTATACCACGTAAACCAAGAGCTGTTCAAAGATTCGCTGCCTCAGTAAGTGAAATACTGTGCCTGTGGATTTTTTTAGCCCTGAAGAAATCTATGAGCAGTATATATGGAGCTATGCAAGTAAAACGTAAGGTTAAGCCTCTTTTATAAACTGATCACCAGGGGATGGGGTGGGACCGGGGCTGGAGAGAATCAGAGATGTTAGATCATCCTGCTTCTCTGCCTGCCAAGGCAGAGATGCTTGTCTGTTTATATCCCCTCTCCCCTGATCAACAGCACTACACAGTTAGCTAGGAGGTTTTTCACCTTCCTCTGAATCCTCACTATTGGACATCCTCCAACTGTATCTTCAATCTCATTGTTTTGAGGCATGGACTTTCTTCCTCAGACAAGGATCACACCTGGGTCTGCAAAAAAGGGCTGAGACTCTCACCAGGGGAGGCTCTGTTGCGCATTTTCTGGTCTGCCTCATTTGTGGTCCACGGGGAAATACCAACAGGACAGTATCCTCTACGACCCTGTGGCGTATCCACGGTGTTTCTGGAGAGGAGAAAAAGATGCAAAAGAAATCTCAGGGCTTATTCAGAGAGCTCGTTTCTCCTCTCTCTTGGTACACTAAGAATCAGGAGTAGCCCCATTGATATTAATTGAGTTATACCAAGATGGGACCAATGTAAGTTAGAGGAGAAGTTGGATGTGTAAGATGTGAACACTGGCCAGATTTTTCAAAACTGGATAATAGTTTTGGGTTCCTCGGGTTTTGGGACCCCATCCTGAGACACATTTGGACTGATTTTCAGAAGAGCTGAGAACCTACAACTCCATTTGAAGTCAATGGGAGCTGCTCAGCACCTCTGAAAACGGACACCTCTAGTGCATCTTACATTGACCACCCAAAAACTGAGCACCCCACACCAGTGGCCACTTTTCAAAATTTAGGCTGTAGTGGCTTCCAACTGCGAAAGGCCCAGAAATGCTCTTTTTAGTTTGGACAGGATAAAGAGCCCATGAGGGTCCTAGTTTGGGTCTCTTTCGACTCCAGACTGAGCTTTCTTTTAACTGAGAAGACCCAGAGACTCCATGAAGGAGATTAAAGACTTCATTATTGCTACTGATTTTACATGGAGGGATTTTCTGAGAGCATATGGTGATGGATGGCTGTACAAACACCTATGATAGATAGCTGTAATAATTGTACTAACATGCACAATGCAGACCAATAACCATGGATGAGAGACTCATCAGTGAACAGGGCTGGCCTTAGTGAAACTGATGGCCTGGGTGAACTTGTATTTTGGTGCCCTCCCCGCATTAGCCCTGGCTCCTACGGGATCCCTGGGCTTCCCCCCTATCACCGCTGGGCCATTACCTATACTTCATATGGCATGTCCACAGGAAAGTCCATTCAATGTAGATGGGCGTCTCCCATGATCCATTGTGAGTTAAGTGTCACTTGATGAGCCACTTACTTTGACTAGTCCCTTCAAGATGTGCTGGGTAATTACCTTGTGGGCGTTACTCCAAACATTTGAAATATAGGTATAGAGCCAATACTCATGACTTCAAATACAAAAATGATACATGCATGCAAATAGCATAAACATATTCAGCAAATCATTACTTTTCATAGACAACTTACATGCCACATGTTGTACAAGCTTTGTTGCAAATATATAACAGTGGTTGCAACAATGATCTACACAGTCATTTAATCAGATAACATCATAATGAGTAACTGCTACAACTAGCAAATTCCTAGGCCACCGTCAGCAGAAGCGCAGAAGTAAGGGTGGCATGGCATATGGTGTATTGCCATGCTTACTTTTGTGTTACTGTGGTGGCTTGTGGTGCCTGGCGCTTGGCCTGCAGCTCAAGGCAGGCTTCGTGCTGTCACATGGGGGCTGCATCTTGCCAGAGCCCATGGCCCTCCTGCAGCCCCAGCCACTCTTAGAGAGAGAGCCAGTGTGTGAAAGAGAGACAGAGAGAGAGCCCGTGTGTGTGTGACTGTGTGTTGGGGGATTGTGTGAGAGCCAGAGTGTGTGGTGGGGAGTGTGAGACTGTGTGTGTGTGTGTGTGTGAGACAGTCAATGTTGGGGGACTGTGAGAGGCAGAGGATATATGGGTGTGAGAGCCAGTCTGCGTGTGAGAGAGACGGTGTGTGTGTGACGGTGTGTTGGGGGATTGTGTGAGAGACAGAGTGTATGTTGGGGAGTGTGAAACTGTGTGTGTGTGTGTTAGGGAAGTTTGAGAGACAGTGAGCGCACTGAGGAGCGAGGGAGGGAGGGGCCAGTGGGGCGGGGGCGGGGAAAAGCCCACCGGCCCAGTGCAGGGGATAGGCCGGAGAAGAGAGGAGACCAGCCACAGCCAGCCAGGGGAAGCCCGAGCCCCTTCTGGCACTCCCCCGGCTACGGCACCCTGGGCGTGGGCCCCGTTTGCTCGGCCCTAAGGCCGGGCCTGCCAGTGAAGTCCATTTTAAGGTTCAACCACAAACGGGTGAACAGAATAAAGTCCCTGAGGTTGTTGCATTAACCATGGTTGCCATGGAGGGAGACAATGTTGCTTTTGTTAGAGATGTAGGGTGAAATTTTCTTTGAAGAGGGTTCGCTTGCATAGCTTTATTTTCCAGGAAGAGCAAGCTTCATCTCAGAATCTATATGCTCCAAAATCTCAAACGCTGGCACTGCTTATTAGCAGCTTGCTGAGTGGAGAATATTCTTCCTTATATAGGCCTTTCAGAAACTAGGTCAGAGGATTAGTGAGTACTGGTGGTTAAAATCCTCTTTGACTGCCTGTCTTCCTTTATTATTTCCTTGCCTGACCCATTACGTACGCTCATGCCTGCCTGTTTTTCTAAGCTTATTTCTCTTGCGGGCAAACTGTGATGACCACAAAAGATAGCCTCTCTTGCTTCAAGTGTGGTAATACTTCAGAATGCCTCTATGTCCATGTTTATGCCTGAGTGCCTACCGTGTTGGCTTGTTTAGTGGTTGCATCTTACAACATTAATCTTGCCTCCTCCTCATAAACCCTTGGCCGATTTTATGGTTTTTAAGAGCTACAGTAGCTACACAGCTGATTAAATGGCCAGTAAAGTTTCCAGTGAAAAGATATATAAACAACATAGGCCCAAGTATTCCTAAGGATGGTGTATTAGGGATACAGGGTATTCATCACAATTAGACCTAAAAGGGAATAAGGCATTGGCCTGGGAATCAGGAGACCAGAGTTAAACTCCAGGCTTTCTTTATGTGTTTGTACAACCTCTGTCATTATAGACCCTGATCTTGGCTGAAGAAATGCTGCAATACAAATAAAAAATAATAATTATAGATTTGTGGGAAATGTTTTCTGAGAACCTCAAACTACAAGCTCAGAAATAGGCACCAGGATTGTCAAAAGTACATCTGTGTTAAAGGGCTGACATTTTCTTGCCATATTGTCTGAAGGAGATTGTGTCTTTCTGGAATTTTTACACACATACCATTCACTATTAAAAAGACAAGATGTAGCAATAATTGCTACCCGCTCACTTATCTGAAATGCAGCTGTTTCTCCCTACCACTGTAGTAAGTGTGCAAGCTATTGTCAGTTGTTCTCTCTCTGCACTTATGCATATATAATCTGTGTTTATACAAACAGGCCAAGATTTTCAGCGCCTAAAGTTAGTGTGACATACCCAGGATAATGAGCAGCTGTGTCACTCCTGCCCAGCAACCTTGGGTGCCTTACAGTACCTGTTGAAGAAGCTCCCACCTGGTCTGCACTCACAAACAGCCTGCCAGCATGCAAGCCACATTGTGAGTATCTGTGCACTACTGCAGCCTACCAACAGCACTAGAGTTACACTTTGGCTCTCACCAGCCTGGGTTATACTGCAGGGTGACCCCAACACACCCCCAGTCTCAGATTCCTCCCAGAAATGTATGTCTTATACTCCGCAGCCCTCTCCTAGACAGTACAAAATATTTTAAGTCTGTTATTGCTTAAAGGGAATAATATGCCATCTTATTATCTCAAATAGGGGGCTATTTGAGATTAGGGGGCTGGAGCACATGATTTATGAGGAGAGGCTGAGGGAACTGGGATTGTTTAGTCTGCAGAAGAGAAGAATGAGGGGGGATTTGATAGCTGCTTTCAACTACCTGAAAGGGGGTTCCAAAGAGGATGGATCTAAACTGTTCTCAGTGGTACCTGATGACAGAACAAGGAGTAACGGTCTCAAGTTGCAGTGGGGGAGGTTTAGGTTGGATATTAGGAAAAACTTTTTCACTAGGAGGGTGGTGAAGCACTGGAATGGGTTACCTAGGGAGGTGGTGGAATCTCCTTCCTTAGAGGTTTTTAAGGTCAGGCTTGACAAAGCCCTGGCTGGCATGATTTAGTTGGGAATTGGTCCTGCTTAGAGCAGGGGATTGGACTAGATGACCTCCTGAGGTCCCTTCCAACCCTGATATTCTATGATTCTATGAAATAGTTATTCAGACACTTCAGTTTAAACACACTGGATTAGATAAAAAAAAAAGTTGATTAATTACAAAGAGATATATTCGAAGTGAGTACAAGTGAGGCATAAACATCAGAAATGTTTACAAGAAAAATAAAGATAAGATGTTTACTAATTCCCAACTGAACAAACTATATTAGAGTCAAACAAAGTTTCTCACCACATGCTTTCAGCACTTTTATTGACCAGCCTTTGTAGGCCAGGACTCCTCCTCCAGGGTCCAACAAATGCTTCCTTTATGTCTTCAGTGTAGTGAATGCAATGGTCAGGGAAAGAAAGCGGGGTGCCTTAGGGTGTTTGTCCCACCTTTTTATAGTTTCAGTCACCCTCTTGAAAAACATTTTCAGCAGAGCATTAAGAGCCAAAGAGTCTATATGAAAGGATGTTCCCTGATGGCTTTTTCTCACCTCTTTGGGTTTTCTTTGTTTCCCTTCCTGCCTGATGACTTTTGTTTACTGCTTAAATGCAAATTAAGCAGCGCACACATTCCTGTGTCTACAACAGACCAGTATGCTAACCTCTGTTTGGGCAAGGCTGTGGCGTTTGGAACATGTGTTAATAACATCATACATGGAACTCTTACAATTTTACATACAATGTTGCCACACATATTTTATTAGGATGATACTGACCAGCAAATTATGAGTTTTCAAATGATATCTTACAAGAAATTCCTTGTACAAAAATATTACAATCATGTGTAGGGTGTGAACACAGAGTTAGATTCTGTCACAGTTAGGTTTGTAAATCCATTGTTCGGCAGCTAAAAAGTGGTCTCCTTTTCAAAAGTGCTGAGCACACAACAGCCCAAAGGAACCTACTGGGTGTTTAGCACTTTTGAAAATCAGATTACTGATTTAGGTGCTTACGTATGGGTCTAGAGCTCAGATCCTTACAGGTATTTAGGCACGTAACTCCCATTTGAAACCAGTGGGAGTAAGATGTCTAAATATCTTTGAGTTTTTGGGCTTAGAAGTGTAACTTTAGCTTCCTACTTTTGTAAATCTTGGCCAAAGTTGATCATGTCCTGTAATCTGTAAGGTTCAGAATAAAGTTCAGTGCTAGAGCAAGCAGGTGCATGCAACTCCATTGAAATAATGTAGTCGAGTCTACTTTTGCCAGAATGAATTTGATCTCAGTGGTCATATGAGCAGTAACTCCGGCTGTTATGATTTGTTCAGTCTCTGCTTTTCTATTAAAAATCAAGAAAGAAATCTGCTTTCCAGCCATGCTTATCCTTCCTGTTATTTCTTCTCTAGCTAGAATATCGTCTGTACCCGACTTTGCTTGCTTTGAGATGAAAAGGTCAGGCTGGACATTTTCAATTTCATTTCCTTGCTTTTAAAAGAAAAACATATGTTAACCCGTTTCCAAAGGCATCATCTGCCCCTCAGCATTTACTCTGCAGAAATGCTCCCTCTAGCGCCCACATACACTATGTATTAACTGGTGATAGGTGCTTGGTATGCAAAGATGAATGAAACAGACTGCTCTAAAAGAGAGAGAAGGCGAGTAAGCAGGAGCGGCGCCAGGGCTTTTGCCGCCCTAGGCGGCAGCGCTCCTCCACAGTAATTGGCGGCAGCTCCTCCTCTGAAGCTGCATTCTCGGCGGCGGGGGTCCTTCCACTCCGGGTCTTCGGGGCAAATTTCCGCCGATGACCCAGAGCGGAAGGACCCCCGCCGCCGAAGACCCGGAGCAGAAGAAGCCCTTCGCCACCAAAATTCCGCAGAGGGCGGCGAAATGCCGCCCCCCACATCCTGCCGCCCTAGGCGACTGCCTAGGGTCGCCTAGTGAAAGTGCCGGCTCTGTGAGTAAGGTAATATCTTTTATTGGACCAACTTCTGACAAGCTTTCGAGCCACACAGAGCTCTTCTTCACTTCCCAGACCTGAACGTGTATCCCTTTAACCATCAGAGGTTGGTCCAATAAAAAGATATTACCTCACCCACCTGGATTCTCTCATAGCCCAGGACCAAAACGGCTACAGCTACAGAGCATTCTCCAAAAGAGACATTTTGGCAATGTGTTCCAATTCAGTGAGATTTATTGGCATGACAAGTTATATAAGCATTTCCAAAGTAAAAAGAGCCAGACCTATCAAGTACTTGGTTAGAGTTATCTTAGATCCTTGATTAGGAGAAGAACTTTCCAAGCTAGGAAACGAAAGAAACATAGTAAGCAGAGTTGGTTCGGAATTTTTTAATTAAATGTTTTTTTGGTCAGAAAATGCTGATTCATCGAAACTGAAACTTTTAGCAAGAAAAGGTTGGTTTTGACAACTTTTTCAACTTGAAAATTGTTTGAGGAAAAAAGTTTTGAAATCGTTGAAAAGTTTCATATTTACATTTTGAAACAAACAAAAAAATCTGGTTTTCCGGTTTGAACCAAACGTTTCATTTTGAATTTTGAGCTAAGTATAGTAACCAACCAACAAACAAAACATTAAAAGGGTCAAAATTGTAAGGAAATGTTTTTAAAATTATTGAAAGGACCCAAAATTATTTTATTTTAATTTAATTTCAGTTGATGAATATTTTGGGGATTTTGAATTTTTATCCCAATTCTTGACAGGAAAATTGTTGGATATCTCCCACTGAGCTCCAATAATGACTAAACCCTACCTGCTCTTGTATTTTGGTTCATGGCCATGTACTGGCTAGGACAGCAGGCAAACCAGGAAAGCTGAAATTTAGGACAATTTTGTCCCAGGACTGAGAGAAATCATTGGTTCTCCCCTTATTTTCTGTCTCTGTAATGCTTTTTAAGAAATACAAATTGAAGTGAGTAAGTTGTACTGATAATTTTGAGCAGTCATAATAGCAGTAGCAATAACAACTGAGGAATTTATATTCCGAGAACACCTCTTATCTGCCAAGTGCTTTACACATTATGGTATAGGTCCAACCATGGGGTAAAAAGAGGGGATGTGTCACCTTCCCCAATATTTGGCTATTCTGTTTGAACTAATGCATTCTTAATCCAGTGCCTGCCCCCCTCCCATTTAACTTTTTTAACGTCACTGCATTCTTGCACCTGAGAAACATTCTGGCCTGTCTTACACAGATGTTTAAAGAAGGTGTAGCCATCAGTTGCCTCAGCACGCTAGCCAGGGTAGTATAGTACTAGTGCGTCCTTGATTGCTAGATGCAGTGGGTGTCATCAGCTGGCTGGGGGAGGGGGGGCGGGAATATTCTTCAAGTGTGCATGGAACAGAAGGTAGCAGGTAACAGAGAGGAATGCATTCTGCTCCCTCTAGGAGCATTAGTAAGAAGCCCTGAAGAGTATAGTAACCATAGTACCACGAGTATTGCCTTGCACAAACACCGAGGCCTTCATTTTTGCTGTTACTGCCATGCTCTTCATACTCCACTGAGTACACCCCAAACTTATAAGACTGACATCACTATATCGATATCACTTTACCAACTACTGAAGTGCAACTGCCTCTGAGGTGGAACCGCTTAACAATTCACAGCAACACAACACATGAATTTGGAGCATTGTGCATAATTTAAACTGCAAGGGGACTTGAGTTAGGCAGAAAGCAGGAGGTACTTACCTGAGTTGGAAATTGATCAGGTTAGCATCATAACTCTTGCAGACGTTGCCAGGGAGTCTTTAAAAACTACAGACCCTCAGTGCTGTAGTTTCCCTTCTCAATTGACAGCACCTCCAGAAGCACAATGCCCTCTAGCACCACACTGGGGAATTGTTTCAGAAATGACTTAGAAAGAATTTTACCTGGTGAATCTCCAACACCACTGCCTTCAACACCTGAATTTTACCAAGAGGTTTCACATCCAAGTACTGATCTTGGCCTATGCCTTCTGACAAAGCAATCACAAACCCAAGGTGATGCAGCTACAGGAGACATAGTGAGACTCTACCAGCTAGTTCATGCATGTGAACATTAAGATCTTTGTATGCAAAAAAGTTCTGTTCCCAGTCCACTAAAGAAGCAGCTTTCTTTCTGGGCTATGTCTAGGACAAGAAAATGTTGTTCAAATTTAGATTAGGGTTTGGGTTTAAGGTAGAATCAGGTTTGGATTAAAAGGCACTGAAATGTGATCTGTTATGGTGAGAATTCAGTCCAATTAATTTGTGATCTGCTGACATAACACACTTCTGGAACTCCCCCTTCTGGAAGAGCTAGACTCCAGCTGTTTGGATTCAGACACAGATTGTGGATTCAGGCCATTCCCCAGGGTTTGAGGGTATTTCTGGTCTGGGCTTTGGTTCAGATTATTCTCTCCTGGTTTAGTTTGATAACTGCCACCATCAGTAGTGCAAGTAGGGTGGTACTCTCCACTACCCAGTACGGGCAGGAGATTTTTAGGGGGTACAGGGTAGCAGAAAGACTTGGGGCTAACCCCTGCCTCCAGGGGGCTGCGCTCTGCTCCTTAAAGGAGCAGAACACAGCTAGGGGGGGCATTCATTTTTTATATGGCTTTAACAGCACAATGCAGATGCTAACAAACTTAAACAAAGGCTTTGTTTACATTTGTTAGCATATGTATTGTGCTGTTAAATTGGTCATGAGTCCTCAAGAGGGGAGGGGTGTGTGTGTGGGGGGGAGGGATGGAAGGTGTTTAAACAGTGTTTTTTATTCTGTTTCTCCCCATTGGTCTGAATTATCCATGACATTCATACTGCATCACATCAAGTCCAAATCATTAGAGGAATGCCTCTGCTTGCACGGACCAGAGGATGTTTGGATTCTGATGTCAGCCCAGTTCTGCAGCCTGACAGGAATCAGGTGTTGTCCCCAGTGTGCGTAGAATTTTTCTTTGCAGCCAAACTAGTCTAACATGCATTTTGCTAGCTGGAACTGGAGCAGCAAAACAAAGAAAACAAATGCCTCATTTTCCAGCTTTGTGGGTCAGAGAACTATAAGTGAAGATTATAATGCCGGACACTGACCACCTTAAATCAGCTGCCTCAGGAATCTGCCAAGAACTTTGCTAAAAATATGTTTCTCATCTTAGCAATGGAGCTAAGACTTATCACACATCTGCCCACCTTTATTCGAATGACGCTCCTTCTGATCTGACAGCTCAGGCATTGTCAGTTTCACCTAGAACAATTTACAAACTTGGAACCTAACCCTATAAACCCTTAATCATTTGATCAATCCCACTGAAGACAATGGGACTATTTGTCCTCAGCAGACTTTCCTGTTACAGGGGTATAAGACTAGGTCTGTGAAATCAATAAATGTATTAATTAAGCAATTAAGCAGTGAACGTTCCTGAGAAATGTCAACTCAGGACAGTATCTATGCAAAAGAACAAATGGACACAAATCTGACATCAGGAATCATAACATTCAAAAACCAGTAGGAATACACTTCAGTCTCTCTGGTCACTCAATAATAGACCTAAAAGTGGCAATTCTTCAACAAAAAAACTTCAAAAACAGACTCCAATGTGAAGCTGCAGAACTGGAATTAATTTGCAAACTGGATACCAGCAGATTAGGCCGGAATAAAGACTGGGAGTGGTTGGGTCATTACAAAACCTAAACTTAATTTCCCCGATACTAATTTCTCCGAACTGCTACTTGTCAACTGTTTGTAATGGGCCACTCTCTTACCACTTCAAAAGTTATTTTTCGTCCCTTGGTAGCCTGCTGTTAATTGATTTATTTTGTTGGACTGACCTCACACTTGGTAAAGCAACCCCCATCCTTTCATGTATTTATACCTGCTCCTGTATTTTTCACTTCATGCATCTGATGAAGTGGGTTCTAGCCCACGAAAGCTTATGCCCAAATAAATGTGTTAGTTTCTAAGGTGCCACAAAGACTCCTTTTTGTTTTAACTCAGGAAATGTTGATCATCACTAGAGCTGGGCCTGGGACCCAGAGTTCATATCTGAAACTGCTGTTGGGCAAAAAGAAGAAGTGTTCATACCTCGAGGGTTTGATTTGGTTTCAACTATATTGATAACCTGCTGGTTTACATATGTCATCAACATATGAATGCTTAGCTACAGTTTATCCCAGCTAGCCAAGTCTCTTGGCTCGGCAAAACTGGGCTGGGAAAGTGTAAAACAAGGTTTTCTTGTAGCCTAGGTTGAAAATTTTTCATCAACATTGTTTTTCAGTGGAAAACTGGGTTTTGACTTAACACTCCCCCCCCGAAAATGCCTGCTTACTGTGGCAAATGTTAACTTTCTGGTTAAAAGAAATCAAAATATTTTCCGTTGAAAACATTTTGGTTTTAATTTTTGTGATAAAATAAAGCACTTTCCAACCAGCTCCACTTTTTGTGAAATTGCCGGTATATCTTCCTTCTACTTGGGCAAAAAAATCTACTAAAAACTGCCTTTTTCACCTCTTCGCTACTCAGCTCCAGGAAGCGAAGAGAGACAAGAAAATGAAAAGTAAAGGCGTGGGGAGAAAGTTAGTCAAATACTTTTGGTTTTGAAACTAGTTTCAGTTCAAGTGTTGATCAAAGTTCCAGATTAGTTGTTGTTGACAACTTTTAATGCCTGCTTGAATAACAACAAGCTGATAAGAAGGGAGGCCTCTTTGGTAATGGGAGCTGCAAATGAATTGGTGAAAGGCAGAACCTGTTCTGAAACTATCTACATGTTTCCACTCTTGGTCTGCCTGTCTGTGACACTCTCTCTTTCCTCTTTGGTGAATATGATTTACAGTAAAAGCACAGGAAACTGAATGATTTCCTCTTAGGAAAGCACCTCACAAAGAGGTAATATTGCAAGTAGTGAAGTAATATCTGTGAGTAAAGTCGTCAAATGATTTGGCTTCATCACCACCTGCTGCATCCTCCGAGGTTTCAGTAAAAGACCTGATCCCAGAGTGAGAGGGCTTTGATGTGGTCATGAAAGTGCATGACATTCAGAAGGTATGAGAGTCCTCAACTGCTCCTAGTGACAGCCCAAGTACAAGCAGCTTTGGATTTTCCATTGTTTCTGTGACAAAGCATTTACTTAATACATCACATGCGATACTACACCAGAATCTGGCATGATCACCCACCTTGAGTAGTACCTTACTCTGCAAATAGGGCATTGATGTCAGCGGGACTACTCATGGACCAAGACACCACTCAGTGTGAGAAAGGGTGGCAGCATCTTTCTCTTGAGAACTGTGGTGGGCCTGTCAGACAAACGGCTGGGTAATCTGCAGTGTCCTGTGGGTGTGACACTGCACAGCTGCCATTTTGCATCTCACCCCCCCCCTTTCCCCACTCCTGTGAAGAGCAAATCCTCACACGAGCTTTGGCTGTGGGACCATCACTGTGCGGCCGCCATTTTGGATCTCCCATCCTGTGAGGAGAGAGTCCCTTTCAGAAGTTTAAAAATCTTTTTTTCAGATACCTAAAAATGGACAGCTGAAGTTTTCAGAGAGATTTGGGCACCTGGCTCACATAAAAACGAATGTGATGTAGGCATCCAAATCCCTTAGTCAGCGTTGAAAAATCTCAGCCAAAAACTTTCTGAAATTTCGAAAGCTGTCCTGACTCAAGAGCCAAGTTCCCCATCCAAGCAACTCCACAATGGCAGCTGCAAAAGGTACAAGGGTGGATCTCAATGGGAGCAAGAGTCCTCTACATGTCAAAAGTGACGGCATGGTAAGTGGGTTTATGTGTATGTTTGTGTGCATGTATGGGTGTGTGTATCGTGGCATGAGGGATGGCAGATTAGGAAAAATGGGAATTTTATATTTTGTTAGGGATAACAGTTTGTCCACAAATAGAATAGAATGTGACAACTTTTCTTTCTTTCTTTCATACCCAACCCCCTCTTCTTCGAAAAACACTCTATAAAATACACAGTCATCATGATGGCAAAAGATGATTAACTTTGGCTGTTCCTTTCTCCACCCTGAATGCCATAAAGTGTCTAAATCCAAATGAAATCATTGTGGAGTAAATGAGGCAGTCAAAGGTGATGTGAATTAAGTGTTACTTTGCAGGAGGGAAATGAGGTGATGTAAACTTGATGGTGAATCATTCCAAACCCAGTGGGAAATTCCTTCGCTCTGGAAGTGCCGGATACCTTTCAGTTGAAATCAATGGGGTTGAGGTTCCCAAGCTGCTTTTGAGCTCCCAAAAAACCAGGAGTGGTTTGTGAGAGAGGAGGATGGCCTAGTAAAGCAAAGCTATTCTCTCTTTTCCATTTTTTTTTTTGGAGAGGCTCCCCTCCCCTCTCATCTAACCCAGCCTTTTCTTCACCACAAGAAAGATTGCCCTGTTATCTTGATGAGATTCTACATAAGTAGTCATTCGTTCATGGTGCGGCTGCCCGCTTTTCCAGGAATTAAGATAATTTGTATTGTTGTGTGGACGATGTCTGCTTGCACTTCCTCTGTGACAATCACACCTTGTTTATTAGGACTCATATGTGTCTTACTCACACACAGCTTCTCTGGCACTGGAGGCTGAGATTTCTTTACCTGTGGAGGCAGGCGGGAAAGTACCTTAGGGGAAGCTGTACGCACAAAGACAGGCGTCATGAGAGTTCCTGATCAGACATTTTCAAAGAAATGTGTTGCATGAGAAACGTGTTGCATGGAGCGCTGATGGAACTATCCCCACCAGCCACTGGAGCTGCTGAAGAGACTGGGATCAGTACAAATTAATCATTTTTTTGTCTTTCCTCCAGTTTCTTTTTTACACATACAAAATTCTCCAAACCATAAAATGCTCACGTACGTCTCTCTAAGTTAGGTAAGCAGTAAAAGTTATAGTCTGGGGGAGATCTGTGGGTTGGTGTGAGAGGAAAGAGCTGAGCTTTATTTGTTTTGCTTCATTTTTAATCATCGCCTACATTCTCCATTTATCTTCCCACCAACCTTCTTTATAGAATCATTAGCAACCCTGCTAACTTTAATCTCAGGGGGTTACACAATCAACTACTATGGCAGGGAGCATGAACCGAGGAAGTATAGTTGCGTGGCTAAAGCAGTTGACCGGGACTCATTATCTGGGTTCATTTCCAGGCTCTGCAACAGATTCTTTGTGTGTCCTCAGGCAAATTGCTTCCTCTCTCTGTGTCTGACTCTCAGTTACAGAGACAAGCACAAAGCTGTTTTCATTCAGGCACTCCCACGTCTCCCACTACACCCATCTGCCTACTCAAACCTTCTTAAAGAAAGACATCCCAAGTTGAAAGTTGACGTTGTCCAACAGAAAATAATAATCCCCTTTCCACCTCAGAGTGACTGCAGGACATATGGAAAAAGCGTTCCTGCTTAGGAAATAGAAAGGTCCTGCAGTTATAGACATCAGTAACTGTCTGGACTACCCTTTCTATCCAGGAAAGGGTCCAAGAGGTAGGTCTACCTTGTCTCAGGACATGCTGGGAAGTAAACTCCGCATGCAATCCCATGCATTTTCTCTGAAAAGCACTTGCGTGGGGCGACTCTGAGAGGAGAAGGCTCTTGTGAGAAGACATATACTATAGCTAGTTCAGACTCTTATGTTTAAACATTTGGTCTGGTTCTTTGCTTTGTTTGTTTTACTATTTAACTAGGCAACAACACAGGCAAAAATAAATTCTGCTAAGATTGATGAAGATAATACAAAATAATCTTCCATCCTAACGTACAAGTGCAATCTTGTAATTGTATAAGCCCTGTCAATACCCGCAGCGTGCCCTCACCAATCTCTGAGCTATAGCTTGCAGGGGCTTTTCAATAATGTCCCCATCGTGAAATCTAACACCACCCCCAGTAAAGCCAGTTCCCAAACCATTTCTGACTGTGCACTTTCCACTGGAGGAGTTTCTCTGTGTTTCTCGAAAGATGAAACTACTCCAATAAGTAAAATTACTCACGTGTGTATTTTCTGGATTGGACCACTCATACTGTTCCCCAGGGTATGAGCAGCTCCTGCAATACTGCAAGCATTTCTTGGGCACTGTGGTAATGCAAATGTTCAAGCCAGCTTGTGTGTCAAATTTCCTTCTAAACATCCTAAGGTGTATCTTAATCAAGACTTTCTCTTAAAAAGGGTTAAAAATTTAAAAACAAATCAAAAGAGACAGGGATGACATTTTTAAAAGTGCCTAAATGCCATAGTACCTTCAGGATATGTCCACACTTATGGTGTGTGGAGTACACACACTGCATGTCCAGCTAGAACAGGTATAAAGAGCACTGTAGCTGGGGAAGGCACAATTTAGGCGGGTAGGGCGCTTTACGTGCCTGAACCCCCAGGGTATATACATGGGCTCTCTATATGCCCACGCAGTGCCTCACACAGCTACATTGCTATTTTTAGCACTGTAGTGTCCTGCGGCCAGAGCCTTTCTCTTCTGCAGCGAAAGGCTCTGGCAGTGGGGAAAGGCTCTGACAGCTCCCTGCTGTCAGACCCTTTCTCCTCTGGCACCCCCCATTCCAGAGCCTTTCCCCGTTGCTGGAGCCTTTCACACAGCATGTAGCTACATGTGTAGTGCTTGTCCTCTAAACGCTGCCATAACGGTAGGCCGCCAAAGTTCCATTTTCAAAAGGGACTTAGGGCCAGATGTTCCAATGTATTTAGGGCCCAGATCTTCCCATTGATTTCAATAGGAATTAGGCACCTAAATAGTTTTGCTGAGCTGGGCCTAGGTGATTAAGCTGAGAAAGGCATCTAGTGGGATTCTCAAAAGCACTTAAGCAGGTTAGACACTTATCTCCCAATGGGAGATGAACGTCAATAGGCATTAGGGTCAGATTTTTAGGCACCTAAAGATACAGATAGGTTCCTAGTAGAATTTTCAAAAGTGCCTAAGCACCTAATTTCCGTTGCTGCCAATGGAAGTTAAGCACCTAGGTGTTTTTAAAAATTCCATTAGACACCTAGCTGCATAGTCCAGCATCTAAATTCATTTGAATATATGGCCCATATGCTCCTAAGTCACTTAGGAACTTTCAAGAATTTTATCCACAATGACTTAATTTGAAAGTGGCTTCTAATTTCTTATTTGGGAAAAAAATAACCTAGCTGAGTCTCTAGATCAATCTTGGCAGGTTTTACATTAACTTAAAGCTGAGAGCGTTCTCATAATTTTTTCAAAATGACTTTGTCAAATTAAAAATAGGGATGGAGGAGGGACAGTGAGAAAGAGTGTCCTGTAACCTATAAAAGATGCTGTAGTATGTTTTTTGCTCCTGAATCAAAATTATATTAGGTCAGTGGTTTTCTTTTGGCATTCATTACTTTAAGGTTTTGCCAATTTCTTGCTAGCCAGTGGCCCTGAAAAATATCAGGCAAGGTATCTGTCAGTGAATAATTACTGGAAATATCTCTTTCCCATTCAGTTTATTAGCATGACTTCTGTGACTAGGTGGAAACCTAAGCTGGTCTATACCAGCTGTATTTGGATCTCCCAGATGAAACCTAAGCCATTAGCATAACACAACAATGAGATAGAGGTTGTTTTGGGATGCTTCTAGTAACGAGAAAATCAATTCTATGCTTTTCACCTCATTCTTTGCTGGCTGAATGTCTGCAAACAGATTGAGAGTTTCTTAAATTTGCTTGTTGTTCAAAATTATTCAATGACATTTCACATTAATGTGAAGAATGGTCTCTGTAGTATTCAGGCATCTCTGTGTGACTTGAGACCCGGGGGGTGAGATCCAACAATGGATGCTTTGCTATTCTTTTCTGGTGTCTGTCATTTGAAGGGCTCACTCTGTGCTTTGACAAATATCAATGAGGAGCGTAATCCATCTAGCACCTTTCACCAATATCCCTTAGTTTCATTTCAGTACTCTAGAACTAGCAAGGTGCCTAGATTGATTAGCCAAGTGGAACTCTGATTCAGAGATGTAAAAGAGAGGCTAAACAGCTTTGAATTTTGGGCCAGGAGTACCTCCTTGTAACATTAGGGTAACCAGACAGCAAATGTTAAAAATCAGGATGGGGGTGGGGGGTAATAGGAGCCTATATAAGAAAAAGACCCAAAAATCGGGACTGTCCCTATAAAATCAGGACATCTGGTCACCTTTTGTAACATGGGCATGGTGGGGATGATGCTAACAGATGAAGGATTTACACGTGCAGTGAAACACAAGGCCTAGTACATTAATCGTGATTAGAGAGCACTCAGCTATAACGCAAGATAGAACTAGTGTGCCATCTGCTGGTAAAAAGAGATAGAAATAATGCTAGCTGAAGTCTGAACAAATTAGCCTGGGAGAGAGAGTTTGAGTCCCCACCAGATGTTGGGATGGGGGAAGATGTGAACAAAAAGATCCCTCAAAAAATCGTTGGCTAGTATTAGCCAATACACTTGGCCACTTCCCCACAAAGGGGTTTGCTGTTATCAACCTTTAACTCATTTAACAGCCTCCCTGTATTTCATTCTCTGACCTTCCATGTCTAACATTTGTTTTATGGTGAGTAACTTGTGCATTGTGTGAGATGATCATGTGGGAGACTCATAAAAGTGTGTTGTATTGTCTTGGTTCTTGCAACATGTTCTGTTGTTGGCTGCTTCTGAAACCTAGGCACTGAAATCTGATAGTGAGGCAGATTATGGTGAGATTTATTGCTCATGTCTGCTTTGCTTAGGTAGCCACATATCAGTGGCTGGCTACACTCTCCACGTACATTCATTCACAGCATACATGAGTCTCAGCATAAAACCTTGGATGGATTTGCTAGTAGGCAGTCTCTTCTTTGGTTGCTCCGAAGTCCTGACCAGGAAACTGCAGGGGAATGCCCCCATGACCTCACAGCTGTCAAGCAGCCAAAGCTCAAATGTAAGAAACCAACTGAAGGATGCAAAATAATAGAACAGCAAAGATTCAAGTGACGATGAAGGGGGTCAAGAGGGGAGATGTGAGTTTTTCCAGTATCTTTGTTCACTTTTTTATACCGCTTCAATTCAGCAATTTCTGACCTAACCAAACAACTGCAGTAACAACGGATTAACTGTACCTCTGTATGGGACAGAAGAAACATGGGTCTAAAACAAGGTGTTGCTGATAGGTCCTTTCCTTCTTTATCAGACATGGTATGAAGATGTGGGCTGGGTTCTGTTGTGTCCCAAGTGAGTGGCAACCTTTCATTCACATGCTAAGAGTCAGGGTTAAAGGCAAATGACTAACATCTTTCTCTCTAAGGCACCTATATGACTCCCCCCCTCACACCTATTACCATAGCATCTGAGCACCTCCCAATCTTTCATGTATTTATCTTCTCAACGCCCCCCCTGTGAGGTAGGGCAGTGCCATTATCCCCATTGTACAGATGGAAAACTGAGGCACAGAGAGACTAAATCCCAGAACCTCTAAGGTAGTTAGGCACGAAAATCCTATTTCATATACTTTATCAAATACCTTTGAGGATCTGGGCCTCAGTGACTTGCCCAGGGTCACACAGGAAGTTTGTAGGGGAGCAGGAATTGAGCCCAGGTGTCCTGGTTACATGCTAGCACCATAACCACTGGGCAATCCTTCCACTTCAGCTTTAGTGACTGCATCCAGCTGTTGGATGGATGTCAGCACAGCTCTGCCAAAGTGGGATATTTTCAAAATTGTCCAGGGAATTTAGGAGCATAAGTCTCATCAAAAGCCAATCCTTTAGGTGCTTTTGAAATTCTCCCTGAAAGTGAGCTGTCCAACCACGCATGGGGGCTTGTATAAGGTCTGGGATGCTTTCTTCAGTGGGCTGTCTCTACCTGTCTATTGGCCAGAGAAGGATCAATAACATTAGGGGGACCTTGTAATGGAAACAGGATTTGATCAGTTTCAAAGGATTACACTATGGCAACACTCTTGGGGGCTGGGAGAGGGGAAAATCTTGTAAACAGAGCTTTAAAGGCGGCCTTGAAAAGAACAGGGTCTGGTAAAAATGTTTGCAAGAGGTGTTGTGGCATAGTTGAGGCCTTTGGGAAGAAATGTGGTGGAAGACAGATATATTTTGTCATTAGCTAATCACACGTGTATTTTTAACCTAACCATATTTTAGCTCCTGCGTGATATAGAAAGTTCAGGTATTTGAAGAGAAAAAAAAGCCCCTCTTGGACAGAGTTTTTCAGGAAGTTGTTGCAACAAGGCACGACCACCTTCGCCAGCAGTGTGAGGTCCTTGTTAGAGCAGATCTGCCCAGTCTGTGCTCACAGAGCAAGCATTTTCTTTCCAAGCCACAATCCAGAGATGGCAGAGGAAGAGTCAGAAGCCCACAACTGAGGAGCATGGTGAGGGCAAGGCAAGGAAGAGAGACCAGGGCTTAAAACAAAAGGTCTTTTATTGTCTTTAATCAAAGAGTATGGTACAGAGGAACTACACAGAGGCTTCATTCATTTCTTTCTTTCTTTTTTAAAGGAGCCCTTTATTTACACAGGTGTTCCACATCACCATTTTGTAGCTAATCCCACCTTTGCATTTTGCTTGTTTTGTTAGTGATTCCCACCTAGTTGAAAGCAAGAGTCAGTCAGTTAAGTGGTACAGCGAATGTGCTTCTGGCTGGGAAAAAAGGAACACCCTCTAAAAACCTTCGCGAGCATTCCATTGCAATGAGTCCACCAGAATACTTACACCCAAACACTGACAAAAGGGAGCAGGCTTTCTGAATAAATTTAGCATCCTGATCATTCTCAGCCTTCTTTACTTAAGGAAATATACCCTGGACGTGCACAAAGTCGATGCATGAAGAAAATGTAGAGGTTTTTTTTAAAAGTAATTGTGCTTTATTTAAAAAAAAAATACAATCAGACACTGTCCTGCTGTGTTTCAGAAAGCATGACCAAAAATGTTGCTTATTATTATCATTATTATTATTATTATTTTGTCGTTATATTAATATAAAATTAAGATTTTGCTTATGGTTTAAATTGTACTGCTTCCCTTCCCCCATCTTTCTCTGCGATACATGATATATCTATATATATATTTTAAAAAAGCTTTCCAATGACCAACAGAAGTTCAACTAATAATAATAATAATAATGATAATCATACAAATTTGTGTGTGTGTAAAATATGGCTGGTTCTCAAACTACCAATGTACAACCTTTCCCCCCGCCCCTCCCTTGAGCTGCCCACGAGACCATGGAAGAATCTTGTCACGGACCTTCTGAGAAAAAAAACCCTCCCAAAATCTAAAATCAATACAGAACCCTTGAGATTGTTGTCTTTGGTGTGAAGGGCATTAACCATGGGCAGCAAAAGCTGGTCTGCAGAAGATGCTGTGGTTGCATAAGGCTGGTCACTCAGACTGTAGAAGGAGCCCCAGTTAGGCCAAGCGTCATTGATGCTTTGGTAAGATTACCAGCTGCCTTATCCCCCTCCCCCGTGTTATTCCAGAAAACCCTCCCACTACCCCCACCCGGCGTCCCAAACTTTCCTCCATCTCGGGGTTTTATGCTCTCTTTCGTCTCCCTTCTAGATTCCGGAAGCTGATGGGTCTCAACTTCATTTCTGCAAACTGGATGGAGTATTCATGGCCTTTCCAGTGGAACCAGTTAATGCCCTGCAAAAACACACAGGCAACATGACCCCATATTAGTACAATCTCCATCCCTTGCTCTTATATAGTGCTTTTCAGCCATAGATCTCAAAGTACTCTATAGCTGGGGAAACAGAAGCACAGGAGCGGTGAAGTGACTTGTTCAAGGTCACCTCAGTAGGCTAGCAACAGAGCCAAGAACGGAAGCCAGCTCTCCTGACTGCCAGTCCAGATCTCTATCAACTAGGCAATGCTGCCGGTACATGTGTTATTCTATTCTTTAACCTCATAACAGAGAAGTTGCAATATTTATTATGCTCCTGTATTTCTGCATTATAAACTCATAGATTGTAAAGCTGGAAAGGACCATTACGATCATCTCATCTGACCTCTGCAACCCAGACTATAGAATTTCACACAGTGATTCCTGCATCAATCCCAATAAGTTGTGGTTGAATTAGGGCATCTTTCTTAGCAAGAGATCTCCAACCTCAATTTAAAGGCTGGTGAAGAATTTACCACGTCCCCTGTTCCAACTCCAACTGCACAATCTGTGAATAGAACAGCAGTGGGTTCCCCACAACTTTTGTCCCCGAGAGCAACTCCTGGTGTGAAATTAATGAGGCTGTAGTAGCTTTGAGATCCATCAAAGCCAGTATTCCTATGCCGTTCCTTTTACTGACCCCTGCTGGAGGAGGCAGGGGCTTGGGCTAGAGTAACAGTGTCACTCCTCCACCGTTCTCTCCTATATTTACTTCATTTCCAACAGAATGCTCTTTTTTCAAAACATGAGAACCTGTATTTGAAGTGATAAAAGCTCCAGCCCCAAACATTCCCATGAACTCTCATGAGAGAATGAACAAAGAAGGTTGAGAACATGTTTGGATTGAACCGTGATTCTCGTTTGGTGAACGTGATTTAATATACTCCCCACCCCATGATTTATTCAGTTTTAATGATGGGGTTTCTCCTGTCTCTCTGAAGCACTATATATTGGCCACAACAAGAGACTGACTAACAGAATGAATGAACCAGTGGCTTGATTTGGTATAGAATCATAGAATATCAGGGTTGGAAGGGACCTCAGGAGGTCATCTAGTCCAACCCCTGCTCAAAGCAGGACCAATCCCCAGACAGATTGGCCACTCCTACATTCCCATGCCTGGTGGATCGTTACGTAACATGGCAAACTCACCTGACTGTGGCTGTTGTCACCGTATCTGCCCATCAGATTGACTCGGTGACAATTCTTGTACCAGAAAGCACCTTTGTAGGACAAAGCACAGTTTGTGATGGCAGCGTCATTGTCCTTATCAAAGGTGGAGAAGGACCGTCCATTGTGATAGGTCATGGAGTCACCTATGTAGGAGAAACAAAGAGAATGGTGTCAGAGTTTTCACCTGGCTTCTATTCTGCATGTGCAAATGATTCAATCGTTAGGGGCAACTTTGAGTTTTTTGGGCATAAAATACCTTGGTTGCTCCTGCTGAAAAACCTGGCGGTGCATATCACAAGTTTTGCAGAGACCACTTTGAAACCGTGGTCCTGAATTTCACTTGAAATGCTATTTGCCAATAAATAAAGGAGAGATGCGCCCACACTGTGAATTTTGCCTCTGTATCCAGATTCTGAACCCACCACAAGCTTCTTGGGCTTGAGATCTGAAGTTTTGGTTCAGGCCCATCTCGGCTAAAAATAAATACCAAAAGTAAACGAAGGCCAGTCCACGGAGCTATGCTGATCTACATCAGCTGAACATCTGACCTAAACATCATCGGTGTATAGACTTCAAAAAATGACAAATATACACATTTAAAACTAAGTAGTTTAAATGGATTCCCTGTTCACTCACTGCACTTGCTGAATCCAGGATTCAAGCCCTCAAGGTGCAGCATTTCTCTTGTTCAAATCAATGTTATATTGTTTAACAACTGCAGCAGAGCAGGGAACTACATTTCTTACGCTACTTTAGGTGTCAATAATGTTATCAGGAGACACGAAGAATCCCTAAGACCTTTAACTTCAGCCTTGACAGATGCTCAATTGCCTTTTCATTTACCTCTCAAAAATGCACTCACCAAATTTAATTCTATGCAATGTGTCCTTGGATCTGGTAACGCAACAATTGTCTGAAGTGAATTTGATCTCCACGGTCACTTCTACGGCTCTGTGTAAAATTGCTTTGGGGCCAATTTCTGCAGTTCGTGCACTCGGGACTCAATCCTGGTCCTCTGTCCAAAGCCAGAGTGAACAGACAGTGCAGGGGGATCTTCATGTAGGTCACTAATGGAACGGAATCTCCCCTTCAGCAGGTGGCACAGCAGTGATGCTGCTACTGTAACCCATGAGCTGAAACAGCAGACTCTACCTCAGTCTGTTTGCCCTATAATGGGGGAGTTTGACTAATGGAGCTGTATAATTGCTAAGCCATTGGCTACACTCCTGTCCCTGCTACTCAGCTATTCAGAGAGCCACCATGGACAGCTGCAAGGTGCATAGTCCCCAGAGAGTTCTTTCTGTGGCCACGCACAGCAGAATCACAGTATTTCTCTTTTGTTTAAGCCCTTATGCTCCTATGGCACAGGATTTAGCTCTTGGTCCTTACTCTGTCAACACTGAAGCCAAAGACGGGGCTGGACATGGTCTGCAGGCCTGTGCTTAATGGGATTGAAGGAGGCAGAGGAATTCTTCAGTAACATTATCAAGCATGTTATAACAGGCATCAGCGGCACATTCTTAACAAATGGTGCTGCGGCAAGCTATTATATGCCCTATTAATGACAGGTAGGTATTGCTAAAACGAGACATATGTCTGTTTTAGATGTTTGTTTACATTCTGTCATAAGCATGTTATCAAACGTGGCATCTGAAGGAGCAGAGCATTTAGAATGGGGAATCATAGAGGAAAGCGATCCTTTCGCATTTTCCAATCTCCCCCCAAAAAGACTTACCTGCGGTGACAACAATCCCCGTTGTTGCTCTGAACCAAGTGGAAGGAAATTGTAGCTCCAGCCAGATATGGAGAAATGCATAGCCCTCCCGCCCCCTGTCCTTTCCTGGCCTATTTCGAGTCTGAAAAAATATCAGTTTTAACCCACCTGCCGTTCCACTGTATCCATCCACTTTTAGCCGATAACGGGTCTTGGAGTCTCCCACGCTAAACCTGTCATAGAGAGCGTAAGCTGTCTCGCCCCTGTCTCGCAGATCCACACGCAGCTCATACTGGCCCTGGGAAGTGATTTTGTGGAGGTTCTCCAGACCTGTAGTAATGAATGGATAAATGAGTAAAGAACCACTGTGTTGTCTCTCTCGATCTTCTGTCCTAACATCTTATCGCCACATATTACATCTTCCTGCCATGAGCCTCTTTAGAGAAGCCAATACTGTGGTCAGCGACGTGGCTGTCATGCCTACAAGTGACTCATTCTCTTTTGTTTCAGAAAGTTCTTGGCAATCGCTTACCTATCCAGAATTCATCCTTGGGATCCCCAAACCCAGCGGCGTAAGTCCTCCAGTTTCTGTAGAAATCCTCATTTCCATTGTGGCGCCTCAGAAACACCTAAAACCCCAACATGCCAGTAGCGTTATATTTACAACAGTTGTGACTTTTACACACTAAGGGCTTCCCTACACCAACCATCCCAAAGCAACATGGGCACTGACATATTTCAGCCCAACTAGTACGATTTTAGGAGGCCCACTGAACGTTATTTTTAAACACGGCCCATGTTTCTGCTTGGGCTCCAAGCCACCTCTGTATTTCGCAGCCTTGTAGTCAGTCCCTGCCCTCTGCTTTCTTAGCACTCACTCAAAGCTCAATATCACTCAGCCAGGTCCTTCTGTATCCTTCAACCTGTTGTCCATGAAGCCTCAGTATTTCTCAAGTTCCTTTCCTTCACTCTTTGACACTTCTCAGACTCTCTGGCCCACCTGGCTTCTTTGAATTCCACAGATTCTCAGCACCATACTTTGCTGTTCTTCTTGCCTCTGTTTTTACTGCCCTGCTTACCCACCCTTCAGTGTGACTGCAGAACGAATGCATTCTTCTCAGTCCTCGTTTCTCCTGCAAAGTTTTGGAAGTGGCTGCACCTCTGCTTCAGTCTCCCACCCTGACTGCAGTCGGATTTAGAACTAAAAGTTAAATTTCCCAAGTGTTTTGGCGCATTAATGCAACATCATTAATAATGCAGTAATTGATTGAGGCTGGGCCCTGTCTCATGTTCTTGACCCAGGCACAAGGCAATAGTGACATAGAGGTTTTGGATCCCTTCCCGCAGTATACTCACAATCCATCCACCTCCATCAGAGATCATGTCACAATACACCTCCATAGGCTGTGACTTGTTTCCATTCGAATAAATGGTGTAAAGTCCAGAGGCACTTTCTCCATTCAACAGAGCTTGGGAGCAGTCTTTAGGGTAAGGATAGAGAAGTCCAACTGCACACAAAAGAAAAAAGCAGAGAACAGCGCTTGAGAAATCATTTATGAAAAGGGATGCATCTTTCTGTCATTTAGGTAATTAATTTGTGAGCTCTTTCTGGTGACAAGGCAAATGAATCTATTTCATTTAGAAGAGATACTGCTAAGAATGGAGTAATACACTAGTGGTGCACAAACTTGAAAATGTGCAATGGAAAAATCAACTTGACTGTCCACAAATCTGGATGAAAAAATACTGATATTTTGCAGTTATATAGCACATTCCTTCTTCAACTTGCTCATTAACTAATGAATCCTTACAGCACACTGGGTGCATTAAACATTAGTGTCCTTAGTATACAGTTGTAGAAATTAAATCAGAACACTTAGGTGACATGGCCAAGAAGGTTTCTCAGCTGGTCAATAGCCCAGCCAGGAATAGAGCCCAGGAGACCTGACTCTAAATTCTAGAAAAAATCCTTGATCCTGTATTCACACTCTAGACATTATTGTAACAATCTTTGTGCAAAATATGCCTTGTGAGGAGTTGTTTAAAAAGTAACACCACACTGATCATTAATAATCTTATGTAACATGTGTACACAATGCCTATTAAGTGTTATGAACACAAGCTGAAATTATGACTGCCATTTGTTTACTAGACAAGTTTGGGGAGTAGGTAAACTGGTTTCTCAAAGACAAAGGACACATTGATACTTCTAGCCAGCTGTCATCAAAGTTGATTGGTAGCCACCTGTCAAGTCGCCAATCAAGGGGGGTGGGGCAGGAACAGATCAATCTGCATTTTAGCAAACAACAGCATGGAACCTTTTCTCCCCAAACCTCCATGTCTCCTTCCTCACAACTGGAATAAACTTTATGTAGGGGTAACTCTCAAGAAAATGCATTTCAAAGGGTGACTGGACTATAAAAGTGAGGGGCAAAACACCCCAATTCATCTATCTTTCACCTAAGAAGACAAAGGTACCAGCCCTTTGACTCTGAGGTGAGATCCTGACCTGAGAATTTGGTCAGCCATGTTGCTGGAAATGTGGTAAGGATTTTACCTTGAACCAAGGCTAGCTTGTTAAGTTTTAGCTACTAGAAAGTGTGTTCATCTTTCTGTCTCTTGTAATCATTTCTGACTTTCAGACCTGATACTTGAATTCACTTAAAATCATATTTTCTTTTGTTAAGGCACTTGTTTTGTTTTTTAAGCTAAACCAATCCAGTGTTGAGTTTAAACAGAACGGTTTGGCAACTCCAGTTAAAGTAGCAAACTGTTGAATATTGACCCTTTATAGAGGCAATGGACTTGTAATATCTGAACAGCCCAGGAGAGGGCTGGACAGTGCAGAACACACATTCCTGGGAAAATTCGGGACTGGGAATTTGTTGGGGTCACTCTGCAAGTAGTCACCAAGGCTGCTGGAAGCCAGAGCGTGACTGGAGCGTTGCTGACAGGCTGCTGGGGGTCAGAGCTGCTGGACCAGAGCTGGAGCTATACACAGACACCGAGGGTGTGATTTGCATGCTGGAAAGCTGTTTGCGAGCGTCCCAGGTTGGGAGCTACAACAGCAAAGCATTGTGAAGCACCCAAGGTTGTGGACCAGGTGGTGACACAACCCCTAGTCTGGATTGCAACCCAGAACTTCACTATATATAAAAAATCAGATAATACATGCCATAAAGACATATTTAGGGACAAGTTTCTAAAACTAGGCCTCCTGTGTATGCCTGTAATTTTGAAGGCACAATTAACTGCATTGATATGCCTACCTACCTGCAATGTGGGCACAATCATGTAGTTAAATGTTTAAGTGACATCACTTGTGTCTGCAACTACCTGCAGGACAAAACTGCACCTTTAATGATTTGCACGTATGACACGTGAGAGTATAACAGTGGAAGCATGGCTAAAGCCAAGATGAAAATCAGAACTTCTTTAATAACAAGTGTAATGCAAAGTATGTTATAAAACAAGGCATGTGAAGAAAACCAACAACAATGGTGCATTTTTTTTCTGACTACAACTTAATAGAGGCATAGGTGCGGTCAATACAATTTCAAACACAAAAAAATCCCCCAAACTATTAAAATGTGAATGTTTGGGGCATTTTCTTGACATCTTTGAAATGACTGAAAAAAACTATTGATTTTAGCATATTCGGTGGAAATAACTGCAACAGGTGTAATTAAGGGATGTTCTGAAAAGGTATATTGGGTGTATTTCTATTATTAACACTTTTATAGTCTCAAAGCCAGCTGTGTAAATGTAACTCAAGGTCCATTGTGTATTATGTGATGCCCTCTGCGCCAGAGGATTTGAGTCCGTTACAGCTCCCTACTACAGGCCTCCAATTCAGGAAAACATCCCTCCTCAGGACAATTACTTAGAGGGGAGGGTAAACACACTTACTCATGTGCTTGCCTCCCCACTGAGGTCAACAGGACTCAAGCATGGACTTAAAAATAAGCATGGACTTAATTGTTTGCCTGAATAAGGTACTAGCTCTTTAGCTGGAGCTGTAGAGATCTCCAGTTACTGGTCATGACCAAGAAGGCAGATGTCACTTAAACACCTCAAGATCTGATTCTGCTCCCACTTGCTGGTGTAGCTCCATTAACTTCAATGAGGTTACTCCTGATTTACACCAGAGTTGACTTCAAGCAGGTTCAGGGCCCTGTGACTTTACCTAGCATGTTATAAGCACTTGACCTGATGTCAGGAGTCAGAGGCAAACATTTGAAGACGCTGTTGAGTTTGGAAGGTTGAGAACTGTGAGAAGTGAGGAGAAGGGCAGGTGGAATTTTGTAGCCATTTAATCCTTAAAAACGTCATTGTATTTTTCCTGCCATCAAAAATATGTGTGCTTGACTGTCAGCTTGATGAGGCTTTCAGAATTGCATTCATTGCATCCTTTATTGCATTATTATTGCTTTCAGCTCACTGGAGAGCCTTCCCAGGTAGGATCAGAACGAACACTCTAGGGTAGCAGGATGAAAACGGAGTGAACTCAGTGGGAAAGAGAGAAGGGAGAGGAGACGCTAGTCCAGGGGTTAAAGCTCTGAGGGCCAAATTCTACCTGAGTGCAAGCCACTCCACCCACAGGCTGAATCAGGCTGTGGGTGGGTGGAGTGTGGAGGGGTTGACTAGCTGAATTCCATCCTTCCAGTATGAGAGCAGTGAATGGGGCTGCTGCCTTGCAGGGAGCCTTGCGCTGGCCTTCTACACAGAGACTAGCCGCTCGTGTAGATGCTTAGGATCCCGGGTGGGGTTGTACGGTCCATGCTGCTGGGGCTTCAATGTTAGTGTTTTTCAAGCTAGCTCGACCAAAGCTAGGTCAAGCTACATGAACTATAGTCACACCTCTGACTGCAGTGTAGACCATACTCACTGCCCTAAGCATACTGCAAGTATCCACTGCCCTTTGACTTCAATGGGAGCTGCATCTGCCTATTCCAGAGCTCAACTTGGTCCTAAGAATGGAAACGCGTAGATAATTCCAACCCCTCATACAAAGCAAAGGCCTTACTTGTGGTGAAGATAGTCTGGATTATCTTGCTCTTCAGGGCTCTGTTCAGTGCCTGCAGTTTCACTGTGTACTGGGTGGACGGGTTTAGCTCAGACAGGCTGTAGGAAGTTGCCTCAGATCCCAGGATGACTTCCTGTTGGGAGAATAAATCCTAGAGAAACTCTGAAATGAACAAACCCACGGACTGGAACGGTTACATATTTTAGATTTTCAGAAGCCTTTTTATGTAAATTATTGATGGTATTTTTAACCGTTTCAATGATTTATGATGAAACTTTATTCCTACGAGATTTTTACCAGGCTAACGTCCATTAGTAGCATGAGAAAGGTTGCCTGGAAATGAATGTTTAATATTATAATGTTTAAGTAGTGTAGCTTAAAAGCAAGCACGGTAGAAGTTAACATGGCTTATATATACACACATTATATACTGCCGGAGGGGTGAAATTCATCAACAATTAAGCTGGATTGTCCTTTGTGGTATGTCTGTAGATGCCACTGAACTGAATTTCCAAACATGTTGATTTTGGACAACCATCTTGGAATACCTAGAAGAGGCCTGATTTTCAGAAAGTGCTGAACACCCGCCCTCTGAAAATCAGGTCTTTAAAAGTGGCTCAAGTTGAGCACCCAAAATCACTAGCCACTTTTAGACACATATGCCCATTGCCTTTATTCCATAGACTTTGGATGGGAGAAGGCAGCTGCTTGCTGTCTGATTTTTCTCCCTATTGCGGAGGGAGGGAAGATAGTCTATATGTCGTCCAGGCTGTAGCTAAGTTTTCATTATAGGAAAGCACTGAGACATGTGCTTAATGTTAGACGTGTGCTTCCGTCCCATTGACTGGCATTTTCTGAGCAACTCTACCAGCATGTCTCCCAACTCAGAATTTGTGAGTTAGATCCAAGTGCGGTACCTTGACTTTGCCATCGATAGACTCGTAGATAAGGAGATAGCCGGTGACAGAAGCCCGTGGAGGCCTCCACGACAGCACTGCTGTTTCTGACTGAACCTCAATGGCACTCAAATCTCTTGGCGCATCCATGCCTAGAGGAGACAAGATACAGTGAGTGCAGGGCTGGCTTGATGGCAGCAGACAATGGAACCTTGTCGCACTGCACGGGGCTGCAGTGCCGGGGAAAGGCTTGACACTGCACCTGTAGTGAATTTGGTGAAGACTGTCTCACTCTTCTGTGGTCCCTTTACTGCATAGATCCTCAACATATATTCAGTTGCAGGACGAAGGCCATTAAGGTCATATTCCACAGTGTTCCCAGACACCGTCTGAGTAACTTCTGGCTCTACACAGCAAACACACAAAAGATGGGAAAAGAGAACTTTAGTTTACGGGCCGCTAGAAGTCATGGCGTCGGTGGCAAGCACTCCTCAGAGGGAGGCTTCACACCAGCGCTCCGTTCGAATGACCACATCCTGAGCTAAGGGCTGATCATTCATTGGATGGAAACCCATTTTCCTGAGGTGTTTCAGGGCGAGGATGAAATAAGCAGAAGCAGTGGCTCAGTGGAGTTACTGCCACAACCCACACTAAAGCTGAATGTAAACTGTTAACTCTACAGTCAATTCCATACAAAAGTACCAGCGCCCCCTGCTGTATGTGTTGAAAATAACAGTGTTTTCTCTTCACCTCAAGGATAACACAGACACAGCTCTGCTGCTGCTCACTACCTGGATTAGGGACTGACAACTTACTTAAATGAGGATGCTGTAAAATGTCCTAACCAGCCTTCATCCCTCAAATTCAACCTTCCTCTCCCCCCTCCCAGTTGCTGAATCCAGTCCTGAGCACCATTCTCACTGACTGCCCTGTGGTCAAGCTCAAAGATGCCCCCACTGACCCTTCTTACCATCCTCAGCAATGTAGGAGATGACGTAATTGTCCACTGTGGCAATCGCTGGCTGCCAGACTGCCAAGGCCTCAGAGTCTGTGATATTCACCGCTACCAGTCCTGATGGGCTGTCCAGAGCTGAAGGGACAGATAATACCATAATGAGGGAATTATACGTATTAAGGGCTTCCCTGCTGCCTCTAATATGCTGTACCAGGCACATAGTGCAAACTGTGCACACACTGCTGCCTTTGCATGGTCCTCTTTGGGAGGGACAGGGGGGGTTTACTGGAAAGATGTCATGCTTCACAAAACAGCACTGCTGCAGAGTGAGGTCATCATGGGAGAGGATTAAACTCATACCAAGAGGCTGGCAGCGAGAACTAATTATATTCAAAGTCTCAGTTCCACAGGCTCTTAGATAATACTCTTGTCATCATCCATCTTGGGGCTTCTTTCAGACCTGATACACTTCTCTCCCCAATGCTCTCAGTCCCAGACAGGTTCTTGGGGAAAACTCAGACTACCGAGGCTGGGGAAAGGACTGAACTGATGGCAACTCATGGCCATTACAACCGTCTACAGACTTCTAGCCACAATTGTTTTGAATCACATAATCTGCCTTTCTACATTATTCTCGTGGGGATTGCATCTTCCCTCCTTTTCATGCCTCCCATCAGAGACCTTGCACTGGGACCATTAGCTGCTCCCAAGGGTGAGGGATGCGAAGTATGACCTGGCCTCCAGTGCTGAGTGCATTGCCCTTTCCTCCCGGTTCTCTGTACCCCTATGAGCCCAGGAGAATGATGAATCAATTAAACTGCAGCTGGTTTCCAAAGGGACCTGGGGGAAATCCTATCCCTGATTTATTTAAAACTATGCTAGACAAAAGAGAGAGATGAGAGAGAGGATGGTTTTCTGGGACTCAGGAGAGCTGAGTGCAATTCCTTGTGCCTCCAAACTCCCCGTCTGATTCAGGCCAAGTCACTTAATCAATCTGTGCCCCAGTTCCCCATCTGTGAAATTGGGCTAATAATGCTTTCTTTCTGTTTTGTCTGTTTAGACTATAAGATATCTGAGGCAGGGTCTGTCTCTCACTACAAGTTGGGACGTGCTTAGCAGAATGGAGCAGTTAAAGCCTCTAGACTCATCTGCAATGCAAAGAATAATAAACCACTAGGCAAAATACAAACAAAATAAATCCTCTAATCAGTATCAGGGGATAGCTAAAATGTGACTTGGTTGGTCTTTTTCATCTCTGATTTTTATGAGTCTTCTGTATGACACATGAACTTGAACAAACTTATTAGGACCTTGTTTCTCTGGGGCATTACCTGTAGTCAGAATTCCAGAGATTGGCTCGCTTTCTTCAAACCCTTTGATGGATATTATACTGACAGTGTAGTCTACACCTGGGATCAGTTTCACCAGCTTGGTCCTAGTCTTGGTTCCATCCACCGTCACAACATTGGGAGTACCTAGGAGCAAACCAAATGTCAAGGCAATGATGAAATGATGTTCCAGCTAGTGTTTAGGCTGTGGTGCTGTGCTCCAAACAAAGGACTTCATTTCCAGTACAGAAATAAGTTTCATGGAATCATAGAAATGTAGGGCTGGAAGGGATCTCAAATCTAGCACCCTGCACTGAGGCAGGACTGAGTAAACCTAGACCATCCCTGACAGGTGTTTGTCCAACCTGTTCTTAAAGACCTCTAGAGAAAAGGATTCCACAACCTCCCTAGGAAACCTGTTACAGGGCAGAACTATCCATATAGTTAGAAAGATTTTCCTAATAACTAACCAAAATCTCCTTTGCTGCAGAGTAAATCCCTCATTTCTTGTCCTACCTTCTGTGGTACAGAGAACAATTGATCCCCATTCTCTTTATAACAGCCCTTAACATAACTGAAGATTATTATCAGGTGCCCCCTCCGTCTTCTTTTTTTATGACTAAACATGCCCAGGTTTTTTATTACTCTTTCCACACAGGTCAGGTTTTCTAAACCTTTTGTCATTTTTGTTGCTGTCCCCTAGACTCTCTCCAATTTGTCCAGAGCTTTCTTAAAGTGTGGTGCCCAGAACTAGACACAGTACTCCAGCTGAGGGCTCACCAGTGGTGAGAACACAATAGTAACCTCTCCTGTCTTGCATACAACACTCCTTGTTAATATGCCCCACAATGAAATTAGCCCTTTTTTACAACTGCATCATGTTGTTGACTTATATTCAATTTGTGATCCACTATAATCCACAGTTCCTTTTCGGTAGTACTGCTCCCTAGCCAGCTATTCCCCATTTTGTAGTTGTGCATTTGATTTTTTTTCCTTCCTAAATGAAATACTTTGCACTTGTCTTTATTGAATTTCATCCTGTTGATTTCAGACCAATTCTCCAATTTGTCAAGGACATTTTGAATTCTAATTCTGTCCTTCAAAGTGCTTGCAACCCCTCCCAGCATGGTGTCATCAGCAAGTTGTATAAACATATTCTCCATTTTCCAAGTCATTAATGAAAAGTATTGACTAGTACTGGCCCCAGGACCCATCCCTGTGGGACTCCAGTGAATTGTTGATAACTATTCTTTGAGTACCGTCTTTCAACCAGTTTTGTGCTCACTTTATAATAATTTAATCTAGGTCATATTTCCTTAGTTTGCTTATGCGAATGTCATGTGAAACTGTGTCAAAAGCCTTACTAAAATAAAGATATATCACGTCTACTGCTTCCCCCCATCCACTAGGCTGGTAACCCTGTCAAAAAAGGAAAGTAGGTTGGTTTTGCATTCTTGACAAATCTATGTGGGTTGTTCCTTATCACCCTATAATCCTCTAGGTGCTTACAAATTGATTGGTTAATAATTTGTTCCAGCGTCTTCCCAGGTATTGACGTTAGGCTGACCTATAATTCCCCAGGTCCTCTTTGTTCCTTTTTTAAGGATAGGTACTATGTTCCCTCTTCTGGGACTCTGCCATCCTCCATGAGTTCTCAAAGATAATTGCTAATGGTTGCGAGATTGCTTCAGCTAGTTCTTTGAGTAACCTAGGACAAATTTTGTTAGGCCCTGCTGACTTGAATACATCTAACTAAGCTATATATTCTTTAACCTCTTTTCCCCCCTATATTGACTTGTGTTTCTTCCCCCTTGCTGTTAATATTAATTGCATAGAGTATCTAGTCACCACTAATCTTTTTAGTGAAGACTGGAGGAAAATAGGAATTAATCACTTCAACCTACTTGATGTCATAAATTATTAGCTCTCCTTCCCCACTAAGTAAAGGACCTACACTTTCCTTCAACTTTCTCTTGCTCCACTGTATTTAAATAACCTTGTTTTATTACCTTCAATATCCCTTGCTAGGTGTAATTCATTCTGTGCCCTACCCTTCTGAGTTTGTCCCTCCATGCTCGTGCTATGTACACACAGGGCCAAATGTCCCCCTTGGTTAAACCCACTGACGTCAATAAGATTGAATGGGTGAAAACAAGGGGAAATTTTGACAGTTGAGGATCAGTAAAAATGGTCTCCCTGAAACATAAAATCAAAGGGGCTGGTTTATTCATGTTTTTTTCCCCTAGTGGTCCAAGCGCCAACTTTTGAATACGTGTAAGAAAAAACTAAAATCTCGTGCACATGCACTGCCCCATTTTCATGTGCAAAATAGGTAACTGTCACGTGCAAATATAGGTATTTGCACATGCAATTAAATACAAAGAAATCAAAGAGTCTTGTTGTATATTTGGACCTCTTTGGTTTTGTTTCTGGTGGGAGGTGAAGAAAGGCCAGATATCTATTCAGTCTCTCTCCTTGGCCCACTTAATCTCAGACCAAGACACAGTGCATATTAGCCTGAGAGGTTCTACCTGCATAGACAAGGACTTGGGATATTTATTTATTCCAAATTCTGGTCCTACTCCAACAAAGCATTTAAACACATGCATAACTTTATGCTTTTGAGAAATCCCAATGATTTCAATGCGACTACTCTTTTGCCTAAAAGTTACACATGTGCTTTGCTGGATCAAGGCCTAAATCTTAGTTGAAAAACCAACCCCAGTTATCCGATGTTGGTAGTTTCCCATTTTGTAGTTTCATCCCTGTCTCCTTCCTGTTCTGTTCTGTGGCACTTCCAGTGTGTTTCTTTTAGTCCCGGGCCCTAGCACGCTCTTCACATGCTGTTAGCTGATCTTTCCACCCAGAGGTCCCATGAGTTGTGCTAATTCTGCTGCTCATCAAGGAAGTCTCACGAAAAAGACAAGTTTCCCATTTGTCAGTGAAGCACTAAAACAGAGAGATGTCATGGTGGATGGAATGAAACATCCTTGAGGGATGTTCAAAAAAGCGTTGACTTAGAAAACACAGTGAAAGCCACAGATGAAATTTTAAAAAACAAACTATTTTTAATCTTCAAGGACCAGCTTTTCAGCATGATGCATGCACGCTGAAGTGCTTAGGAGCCTAAACGGGAGCTGAACTCTTTGGAAAATCTGGCTCCAATTATGGGTGCTGCTGAGCACTTGGAAATCTGGCTTTTTTGCAAATCTGCTCCATGGCATACTAGATATGCCAGTCATACAGTAAGGGTACATCTACACTACCCGCCGGATTGGATCGGCGGGTAGTGATCGATCTATCGGGGATCAATTTATCACGTCTCGTCTAGCCACGATAAATCGATCCCCGAACGCGCTCCCCATCGACTCCAGAACACCACCGCTGCGAGAGGCAGAAGTGGAGTCGACGGGGGAGCGGCGGCCATCAATCCTGCGCCGCGAGGACGCGAAGTAAGTCAATCTAAGTTGATCTAAGATACGTTATTCTCGTAGCTGAAGTTGCGTATCTTAGATCGATCCCCCCCCTCCCCAGTGTAGACCAGGCCTAAGTCCACCCACTGGAACTGGTTAAGTGCACACTAATTGTGCCTGCCAGCTGCTGGCTAGCAAGAGAATTGAACCTCTGTGTCCTTCTGATATGGAGGCTAGACTGCTGTGTACCAAGTGACTGACACCAGCGTAACCCTAGTCTCCTCCGCTTGCTCTCTACTCTCTTTAAACCAGTGCACCCTTATTCCTTTCACTACCCCACCGCTTCCTCACCTCCTGTTATGGGGACATATGAAATCCGGAAGCTCTCCACTCGGGTCCTTGGAGGCGACCAGATGACTGTGGCTGAGTTTTCAGTAATGTCCGAGAAACTGATTGCCTTGGGCGATCCCACAGCTGCCGGTGGAGTCAGAGGGAGAGGAAAAACACACCACACAGACACAGAGAAAGCGTTAAAGCATGTGCGTATCAATTATTTTTTGCTGGAATAACAATTGACCTCAGCCTTCTGGCCCAGGAGCTGAAGCTCTAAATATCTAGTTCAACATCACGCTAGAGAAACTTCCACACAGCTAAGGATTTTATTACCTGCTCAGAACAATCGGTCCTGATTTTGTTTTCCAATAAAGTTACAGCCATGTCCAGCCTCATAAAAAAAGCTATTAAATGTATTATTATGATATATTACTTTATTAGTAGTAGATAGCAGGGAATAATGGTAATTGCAAGGGCTATGGAACAGATCCATTTTTTGGTTTGCACTTTATAGTGGATAGAATTTGTTCTAGCCATGATTTTCTGTATTCAATTTCACTTGGTCTATTTTTAGTTTTTCATTGAATATCAGAGGCAGCCCATCCTTACACCCTGAAAAGCATTTGGGCACAGCAGTCTTCAGAAATGGAGAGAGGCTGAGCCCTCTCTCGTGGTGCCAAGTTCCCAGGCAGGCAGGCAGCCCACCAAAGGTCTCGAATCTGCGGTCTTGGTGCATCAAGGGCTCCATCCCGTGAGAGGCTGAGTGCCCTCAACTCCCGCTGATACCAAAGGGAGTGGAGGACGCTCAGAAACTTGCAGGATCAAGCCCCAGATAAGATCACAAACTCCACGTCACTCCTAGCCCAAGTCAAAATCACTGAAGGTTCAGAATGCAGAGAGAACATAGTAGCCCAGTGGCAACAGAGGGCCTCCCGGCTGTGCAGTGTGTAGAAGAAACCATTCACTCCCCGTGGTGGAGCACTATTCTGGACTATATTTCTCTCTCTGTAATGGCATGCAGAAGGGAATCAGGGGCAGCCAGTGGGACCACAATTACATAGATCCACTGGGACAGGCTGCAATATCACCTGGGGTCTGGCTGTGCAGCTCCCCTGCACCCTGCTTATGAAAATGGGGAGGATTCCATCCCCTCAACCCTAGAGTAGAGCCCCCGGCTGAAAGACGCTTGAACTTGAGCTTTGCATATGAAAGCAGCATTTTACCCAGGGAGCAGGAGGGGAAAAACACATTCCCTGGCTGGGAAGTGACCGGATATGTAGAGCCAGAGAACAAATCGTTTAGAGGGAGGAGGACAGGGAAGGAATTCTTTTGGCTTTCATTCCTATGGATAAAACCACTGTTTCGTCTCTCTCTCTCGCACTTTCCAAAGCAGGGGGCATCACTAAGCAGAATTTAAAGGGGCCTAGGCAAGGTATGTACATATTGAGAGCAATGCAGATGATGTTTCAGCTGCAAACTCATTTGGGTTGGAAGCTGTCTTGTTCTGTACAGCGCTGAACGCATTGTTGGCACTTAACAATCAGTAAGAATAAAAATATTCACTGGTTGGTGTGTACCCAGCCGTTAAGCTGGGTTTATGGCTGATTTGCATTGCCAGAGCAACACAAAACAGCCAGAGCATAACAGTGAATATGGCCCCATATATATTTTTGCATAGGTGGAACCACTGTGGGTAGATAGGTCTTATGAGGGATGGGGGAACTGTGAACCTTTTGAGGCTTTGGTTTCAGTCTCTCTCTCTCTCTCACACACACACACACACACACACACACACACACACCCTGTTGCCCTTCCAACCCTGGCTCCTAATAAGTTTGTATACACATTGGCTGGAATCAGACATGTAAATCACACTGCATGCACCACTCAGATAAGTAGAAAAACATGTGTCGAAGAGATTCAGTCTGAAGACGTGTTCTAAATTTTGGCCACATCTGAGCAGTATTTTAACCAATTAGATCTTAGGCATGATGCGGGCCTCCCAGCACTGTGGGGTGACAACTCCTGGTGCTTGAAAGTTCACATTCAGCATTTCAGTCCTAATCTGCCCTTTTGACTGTAACAAACACAATCCTGATAATGGTTAACAAAAATAAATAGCCCACACAAGAGAAGTCCATTAGCAGAAGAGTGACAAATACCAAACACAAGCTAGAGTAAGAGGATGAGTGGAGATAAGCCAGGGTGTAGGGTGAAATGGCTTGCAAAGAAAGAGTTTGCAGAAAAATGAGTCATAGAGGATTGTGACTTCCAGGTGCTCCTGGGAGCTCCAGCAGCAGGGCACTAAATCAATAGAAGGGAAAGGAAAAGAAAACAATGTGTGCTCCCCTGAGAACTGTAAATTATCTCCACAGCTCAGCTGTCCACCTTGGGCCTGCTGGGTTTGTTCAAAAACAAGAGCGGGGGGGTTGGGAGGGGCTTAAAGACAAAGCAAATTGGGTTTGGTAAAAGTGCACTGCACCAAAATCTGCTGCCGATTTAGCCATAAATCCACGATCGGGGGGAAACAATGAAGAAAAAAAAAACATGGATGAGAGAGAGCTGGAAATAATATTGATTTAGTTTTGCAATTCAAGTGAATTTAGTAGCTGCTGAAAGCTGATGGATTGATAGCCCTGGGGACTGAAAGCCTCTGGTGGGACCAAATCCTGACTTCCTTATGCATGGGTGAAATTCATCCCTGCATGGAGCGCCCCTGAGTACCACTTCAGCCCCACCTGTGCCCTATTCTCAGCATTTATGTGATGTATGGCCTGTACGGTGCCTCTCTGCACGGGGCGAATTGCTCCCTGTTTGAATAGTCCCGTTGATGTCAATACTGGACTAGACCCTTGAACCACAACACAGGTGCAGCATGGGCAGTGACAGTGCAAAGCATTTTAGGTTCACTTCCACTGCCAGTGTGACTCTGTGCCGTGCTAGAGGGGCCACAACTTGGTGTGAAGGAGAAGTTCAGTTTCCAAATGGATACTTTATCTTTGGTCTTTCTGATGGGTATACGAGAAAGGCTCTACGGCCCAGTCCCCTGAGTCAGCTAGTTCGTCTGACAATGACTGTCCATAAAGCTGGTTAAACAAGTTTTGCATGAATATTTTCCTGCACAAAAATGCAGTTTCAATAAAACGGAAATGTTCTGCAGGAAATTGTTGAGTTTGGCTACATGTTTCTATTTTCCAATCAGGGGAATCAAAATAATTTTGAATGAATATTTCAAAACCAAAATGACATTTTTGTTTCCAGCCGGTCTTTTTTTTTTCAAACAAAACGTAAAGATCTTTTTGGCACATCAAATTATTTCTTTTTGATCAAAAATGGCTACATTTTCCATTAAATCTTTTTGATATTTTTCATTTCATGACATTTTTTGATATTTTGTCTTTTGCTTCCTATTTGGAAGGGAAAATAATGGTGAAATGTCAAAATTCCTCCAAATATTTCTTTACCATCATCGCAGAAATGCTATGAAAGTCTAACAGACAGAAGCTAATTAGATTTCTTGGTGGCATTGGCTACTGTTGCTGGGAGTGGCATAATCATTAGCCTAAACCATTTAACTGGGATTTTATGGGCCCGGCTCTATTATCAATTATCCATGGGCTATTTATGGGTGTCTGTCTTCTGTACTATTAGCTTCAATAGCTGACATGCTCCTAAATCTTTCTCCCAGGGCCAAATCAGAATGTAGGCATGAGGAAATGTATAACTGCCTGTGGTTTACCATAAATAGTCCGTGAGTCAGTGAAAATGGGGACATGCTGCTAAAAAGTATAGTTGACTTTAAACATCACCCTCTCTTGTGAGTCAAACCTGTGGTTTGACAAAAGGCTGTCTGTGATGGATTGGTGTTCTGCTTATTGCAAATGCCTCAGACCGTAAGTACGTTTGCTTGATGTTTGCTTAAGCAACATGGTTGTGATCAGTTGGAAGCTGGTCACAAGTGTGCATTCCCCCTCGACCATGGGGGACCAGTTAGATGAATCATGGTGCCAGGCAGTCTCAGTGGATGCTTTCCAACACTGATCTACCATTGGCTCTTTTCTTCTCCAAACACCGGCTAAAGGTTATCAAGCCAGATTTAGGGCCTGATTCGTATTTTCACCAAGACCCCTTTATACCACTCTGGCAGTTTAAAATGGCCTGGATGTGAGAGTGGATTCCAGGGGAGATTTGAAAGGCACACACGGGAGTTAGGCACCCAGGAATCAGGCTTCAGGACCATGGCATTGGCATTACTCAGGGGCGGCTCTATGTATTTTGCTGCCCCAAGCACGGCAGTGAGACAGCCTTCGGCGGCATGCCTGCGGGTGGTCCGCTGCTCACGCGGATTTGGCAGCATGCCTGTGGGAGGTCCACTGGTCCCGCACCTTCGACGTACCCGCCGCCAAATTGCCGCCGAAGCCGCGGGACCGGTGGACCTCCTGCAGGCAAGCCGCTGAAGGCTGCCTGACTGCCGCCCTCACGGTGACCGGCAGGCCGCCCCCCGTGGCTTGCCGCCCCAGGCACACGCTTGGTGCGCTGGTGCCTGGAGCCGCCCCTGGCATTACTCCATTTCTGTGCCAGCTTAGCTCCATTGAAGTCAATGGAATTCTGCCTGTGTAAAGCTGGCATGATACAGCGTAGAATCCAGCCCTGGTTGTTTTTTTTAAGCAAAATGGCACTAATAAACTCTTGTGTCTGCCTCTTTCCTTGGGGATCCCATTAACTGTAAGACTCAGCTAAGTAAGCACTGACACCAGGGTACTGTACTCACAGTCAAGGTAATCTATAGTGTCCTCTATTTGAGGACTTCAAAGCACTTCCCAGACACTAAGGGCTTGGTCCTGCAAAATGCTGAAGACTCCTGTGAACTGCTGAACATTTTTATCGCCCATTAAAATCAGGGTGAGTTGAGAGTGCTTAGCCCCTGGCAACCTTGCAAATCAAGCCCTAATTGAGTAGCCTCTCCATAGCCCTGTGAGTTAGGTAAGTTTTATCATCCATCTTTCACAGGTGGGAAACTGAGGGAGAGTGAAGACAACTGACTGTCCAAAGTTACATAGCAAGTCATGGACAGTGCCTGCAATAAAGGCAAATCTCCTGTCTCCCAAGCCCTGTGCTCTAACCACTAGACTATGCTGCTTGTCTTCAGATAACAAGTATGAAATAGCCCTCCTTGTGTTGTATTAAATATGGTGAACAAGACCAAGCAGAAGAGCGTGCTCCATCAGATGGAGCAGACTGCAAAGAAAAGAAATCTTGGTGAGAGTTGTGGGGGCAAAGGACTTTTAAAAATTTTGTGAGAACTCAAACTGGATGTGAGAGGGACAGAAATTAAAGAGACAGACATGCACATCATGCTTTTCTCCCTCCATTGTAGAGACAATACCTGTGGTAGCTACTGCATTTATGGGCTGGGAACGTCGTCCACTGATAAGTCCATAGAGTTCAATGTCATACTTAGTACCCTCTTTCAGCCCTGTTATATCTTGGGTGCGTTCATGGCCTGGAACAATTAGTTCCCGTGGGTCAGACTGCCTGTCGGTATCCCTGATTTTAAGAACAAAGCTGTCGAAGACCCCATCATCTGCAGTCCAGGACAGACGGAAGCCACCTGGAGTAGCATCTGAAACCAGAAGGTTGTCAACCTCTGGTTCTGCTTCTAAAAAAAGGAGAAGATAGCAGTAGGAAGACGAAATTAGATTTCCCCTCCCCTACCAGTTCATATGACCTGCTCTAGGTCAGATCAGAGCACGCTGCAAATATCCAGCCACAGTTCAAAGAAATTGGAATAATCTGATAGCTATAAAAAAGAAAAAAAAAACCTTTGGATATTCAGGAGTTATACAAGTACTATACAAGATATATTTGAGAGTGCGTGTAGAAGTGCCCAACTTTTACAATACCCCAAAGCAGAACAAATATCTGGATACACACCATTTGCCCCGTCATACAATATTAAAGATAATAATAGTAAAAGTGATGTTTATTTGTTCTCTGGCTTCCACTAGAGTTATCCATCCTTTGTGAGACCTTTATGACAAATAAAAACAAGGCATTGTTAATAATCTGCAGCTGTGCCTGTACCATTGCTTGCTTCTCCCCCTTTGATAGGAGCCCTGTTGAGGAGCCACTAAAAAGTTCCTTCATTCCTAACAATTATTGCATGTGGTTCTGGACTTCTTGATGCTTCTGATCTAGACTACAGTGTCCACTTTTCCTTTGGAATCAATGCTGAAGCAGCAATGGGAAATCAAGAAAATCTATATCCGCAATGCTGCACACTTAAGTCCAAAGAGGTTTATCTAAAATATCTAGTAGAGGAATCCACCTAAGAGGATTCCAGCAGCTAACTAAGATGGTTTCTCACTATTATTGGGGTTATCTGCCCCATAGGGTACTCTAGACATCACTAGCTGTAGCAATGCTACCAGAATAGTAACTGTTTAACAGTATTTCCAATGCGGTTGTATTTGTCACAATAAAAGGTCCATATTTATTTTCTCACCAACGTTCAGCCATATAACTCGGGCTGTGCTGGTGCATGGAATGAGCAAATCCTGTTGCTGAGACTTGGTGAAAAGAACCAGTCAGTTAGCAATAATTGTTCAATAAGGCCAAAAGGCAGCTGGAAAAACTCAGCTACGATGAGAATGAGAGCACGGGCAATGCTTTGTTAAGAGATGCCCAACGCTATTGGTTGTAATGATCCTCTTGTTTATTTTCTGTGTGAGATTGGCATGGAGAATGAAGGGGAGGAGTCCATGGGCAGGAAGCCCAGTATGACTCTCCTGAATGGTCCTGACGGATAGACAATTGAAGAATACCGAGGTACCTGATGGCTTATAACATGGTGGACTCCTGCATCTGGTCTCCTTTCTCCAGCTAAGGGTTCTTGCATGGAGCAATTTACCCCTCCACCCTGTTCCGCTCTTCTCCACTCGACCCCACAGAGACAGAACATAAAGAGAATACCAAGAAACGTAGAAATGGGATCACATTAGTGAACCTCTCAAACATGATGAGGTATGCGTAGCCATGATGAAAAAGTATATGCAAAAGCCATGGTTTGTTTTGCAAATGGATTGCACACAACATCTTCCAGGTGAGAAGAGAAGCATGAAAAAGAGGATGGAAAAGAACAATTTGCCCACGATAATATACCTGTAACAGCCACAGTGCTTAGGGGCTTTGTTTGGTGCCCCTTGGCAAAACCATAAAGCTTAACCTCATAGCCAATGCCAGTAATAAGGCCTTTAAGCTCCAGTTGCCGCTGGGCTCCTGTAAGGAGGAACTCCTGTGGGTCCAGCAGCTTGCCAGAATCCACCACGATTACTAGAAAGTTGTCAAAGGCATTCTCCGATGCCATCCAGGACACCGTGAACCCATAAGGATTAATATCAGAGACAGTTAGGTTTTCCAGTGGGGGCATGGACTCTAAAAGAAGGGAAGGTGCAAAAAAACAAAAAAGAAAAGAAGCAAAAAAAAAAATAAAACATTGCGAGTTAGACAATGTCACAGCTTCCAGCAAACATCAATCACAAGTTTCCCCCGAAAAACACAAGATTTAATGGAAATGCATGGCCACTACAACAAGGCTGGGATATTCAAAGGAGCCTAAAGAAATTGGGTGTTCAATTCCCACTGCATGCCAATGGGATTTGGGTGCCTACTTTCGGTAGGTCCCTTTGAAAATCCCCAACCCGAATACTTAAACAAGTTTCTTCAATTTCACATGCACACAGAATCAGTTGTGAATAATAGAGGTTTACGATGATTTGAATAACACATCTATTTCCATCCTCCCCTCTCCATCACCATTGCTTTAGGGACAAGCCTCAATTTCGACATATCTCACAACTTCACACCAGTATCGCCTGCTTTTCTTTCCAATGGTTGACCCAGCAGAACCAAGGCTTAAACCAACATGGGTCACGGCAAGCGTAAGATCTAAACAACTGAAGGATTGTTTCTTTGAGAGATTGTGCTAGCAACAGCTAATGACAGCAGGTAATGGCTGAAGAACAGACTGGCTAAAAATCTTAATAGCCAACCATTCCTCCCCTCTCTCCCCTTTAACTGATATGTTGACAACTTAAAGAGATTCCAATGCTTATTCTGGTAGTTTTCAGACCAAAATGGCACTAGTTAAAGTTCAGAGGCATAGGGCCATTGGTTCAAAAGAGGCTCTAAAATAAGTGGCCAGGCTTTCAAAAGAGCCCAGCCTGTTGAGCTCATCTGAATATCTGGTCCCAGGAGTCACAGTGGGAGTTACTGGGTGCTGAGCATTTTTGAGGATCTAGCCCTGATGGTGGGTGCTCAGCCCTTGGCAATCTGACCCTAAGCTTTTTTAAAAATCTGGCTTTGCTGCCTCATATGGCCCACTCATGGAATCTTGCAATCCTTCCTCAACATGATCACTTACTATAGTGGAAGTTTATCCCTAGTAAGAGTTGAGTGGATTTGGTCCTTGACTTCCCACCCACCCACCCCAAAATAACCCTGCCTGCATTTCAGTATGTGTGACTACAGAAAGAGCACTGAACAGTAGAGATGGGCCCAAACCAGAAGCGTGGATCTGAAACACACAGCTCAGGCACCTGAGAAAGTTTCTGAGCTGAATTCTACAGCGTAGGCCATGTCTACGCTTGGCGGTCGGAGTGTGATTTTCAGCTCGCACAGACATACTTGTGCGATTTTGCATCGAGCAAGCACACTTAAACAGCAGCAAGGGGCAGCACAGGCTTTGCTCCGAGTACAAACATACCTGTAGCCCACAGCTAAGAACTAGAGGTGGCCAGCCCATACTGCCGCTGGCCGCTACCCATGCTATCGTGGCTACACTACTATTTCTAGTGTGCTGATTCGTTGAGAGCGAGAGCAAGTATTTCTATGTTAACTGGGAACCACATCCCTAGCTCCAACTGTAGACATAGCCTTAGTCTGATCCAGGAGCTCAGATACGGACCTCCAACTTCCAAACTTTGGGAAAGTTTGGGTTTTGATCAGAATCGGAACTTCTAAGCTTGAGCCCATCCCTACTAAAAAGCCACATGGCTCTTCGAAAACTAGGCATGAACAGTGAAGTATTTCTTACTATTATCAAGGGAAGGACCAGAGAAACTACTTTGGGGCGGCCTGTGGCCTTCTTGTAGGAACTGAGACATTGTTTCCCTCGTTCTCCCATCCACAGTATTAAGCCACTTAATCTATAAATCCTCACGCTTTGATGGCTGCATAGAGATGTGCCAACGGCTTTGTTAGAATGTGATGCATGTGGAGTGCATGACGCGGGCAGACCAGGTGCCAGCTCTCGGCAAGGCTTTAGGCCTCAGCCGAACACTAACAAATTCAATGCTGGAAACCAGTCTGTTTTACCTGTGCATTAGTATGGTTTAGATGGGTATTGGAATTATAACCATGTGTTTAGACTTTGTGAAATGCTTGTAAGTTGCTGCCTGCACTAATCTCACTTACAATTTCTTTATCACATGCTATAAGTTAATATTTAAGTTTTTGCTGTGTAACTGTAAAAATGTTTGCTCTGAAACTGTGAACCCAGCCAGGAGGGTTCGTTTCCTGTCCATCAAGAAGGCCTAGCAAAACTAAATGGGCCATTGTAGGACATCACAATACAAAGACTTTGCTAATTGCTCCCCGACACCCATGAAGAGGCTACCTGCAAAAGGGCGAGTTCCATTCTGGAAGAAAGAACTAAAAACAGCTGACAAGAAAAATTTTCATCTCTTTTGCTGTTTGAACTCTCACAGGACAGAAAAGAGAAGCCGAGATCCCCAGGGTCTGGGTTAGTCCTAAAAGACATTCAGAGCTGACAGATTACTACAACTGTGTCACCTTCTGAAACCATAGACTGATTTGCATGCATATGTTTGCCTGCTTTAACCTTGTAATAACTCTTTCATTTCTTTTCTTAGTTAATAAATCCTTAGATAGTTTACTATTGGATTGGCTACAAGCGTTGTCTTTGGTGTCAGATCTAAGGTACAAATTGACCTAGGATAAGTGACTGGTCCTTTGGGAATGGGAGTAACCTGAATATTTTGTGATCTAAGGTGTATAGCAACCAACTATCACTAAGTCCACCTTGCCTGGGCGGCAAAATAGACTGGAATGACCAAGGGGACTGTGTGTGACTCCATGGTAAGACTGTTATAGTGCTTTAGGAATTCATACTTTTAGGCCTGGTCTACACTAACCCCCCAAGTCGAAGTAAGGTACGCAACTTCAGCTACGTGAATAACGTAGCTGAAGTCGACATACTTTAGTTCGAACTTACCGCGGTTCAGACGCGGTCCACACGCGGCAGGCAGGCTCCCCATCGACTCCGCGGTACTCCTCTCGCCGAGCTGGAGTACCGCAGTCGACGGCGAGCACTTACTGGTTCGACTTATCGCGTCCAGACCAGACGCGATAAGTCGAACCCAGAACTTCGATCCCCAGCCGCCGAACTAGCGGCTGGGTGTAGACCAGCCCTTACTGGGTCGGTGAAATCTAAGCGTAGAACATACAAGCAGTTCAGGGTCTCTGCCCTGCTTCTTGATACTCTGGCGCTTATGGTCATGATCCAGACAGCATGACAGAGTGGTTTAAGGGATTTACACTCGTCTCCTACTGAGCATCCCCAAGAAATACTGGATTCAACTCCTCATGGGTTTGGTTTGCTGGAGCCTTGATAAATAAATAAAGGATCTGAAACATTGAAATTATTTCTAGAAACAGGTTTACATGCACTAGACAAGAATTCATTGGCTTCCAGGGAGCATAGCATGCTTACCTAGATCAGGGAAACTTGCCTTCAAATGTAGCAATGCCACATTTGCTATAGGGAAGCATCTGTACTTTGGAGCAGCAAAGAACAGGACTGGAGAAGGCAAACATTTGTAAGACTCTACCGTAAGGGAGGGAGGTCACAGTCAGTGCAAACTGCATCCTTGGGCAGAGGCGTAGTGAGCGCCCTCCTTACCCTCCGACCGGAGGGGGCCCCGCAAGGAAGGGGGCCCCTAAAAGTGGCAAAATAAATACCGCATTCCAGTTTCTGCATTGTAAGGGGCCCCGCCCGGACATATGTTCGGAGGGAGCCACGTTCTTTGTTGCTACGGCCCTGTCCTTGGGGCTTCGGTGCTTGTGCAGACTGCCTTATGTAAGGGAGGCTAACTAAGCATAATGCCTCTGCTGATGGTGTTACCTCTGTGTATTACTGGAGTGAGGAGGAAAAGGATAGATAATGAGACATGAGCTTCTGGATGCATGCACATGCAGGATGGCTGTTTGGTCGAGGCAAAGTATACAAAGAATGGAGAGAAGCTGTAGTGACAGCCTCTGTTATTGTGATATGATGTGCAAGGAATGCTTAGTCTTCAAGGAGTATAAATGGACTGGAAGCAGCACTATAATACATGCATGGCTGCCAGGTTATTATATTAGATCTGATCTGGGTAAAGAGTGAAATAGCAACAAGAAATGGGCTGAATCTTGACATCCACTCTTACTGCCACATGTAGAGGTTCAGATAGCTCAGAGCACTGGCCCGGTAAACCCAGGGTTGTGAGTTCAATCCTTGAGGGGGCCATTTAGGAAACTGGGGTGTAAAAAAAAAAAACTGTGTGGGGATTGGTCCTGCTTTGAGCAGAGGGTTGGACTAGATGATCTCCTGAGATCCCTTCCAACCCTGATATTCTCTGATTCTTAAATAGGCATGAGGGTGCCTGAAGTCCTGGCCCTTTCAATCGCCATGTGTCATGCAGAAAGGAGATGCCCATCTCACAGATGATTAGTGTTATTCAGTGGAACTGACCATGGAGGACAGGCAGAATTTTAAAGGCCAGGACTGCTCTAAATATCCAAGAGTTGAAAAGAGGCTAGAAGGCATTCAGGTTAGATAAATGGGCCCATGAAGTTAACCTTATGTTTTGAAAGCTTGGAGGGGAAGGTTAATTGCAGCTGAAGTTAGGAATAGAGATTTGGATGGGTTCTTAATTCACCTGAACCTGTTCTCCCCTCCCTCGCCCTAAAACTGGATGATCTCTTTAAGTGTCAACATTACTCAGTTTCACAGAGAAACAGCCAGCACAGTTCTCGCCTTTCCTCCACATTAATCAATGTTTGGTGGTGGTTGTTTTTTTTTTTTACACAAAAACACACACACACAAAGCAGCAGCCTTTAAACGGGTACCTGTCACGACAAAAGCAGTGAGGGGCTCTGTGTGGACCCCTGCATTGGTGGTGCCCTGAATGTTAATATCATAGCCAGTGTAATCTGCCAGGCCTGAGATGCGAGCGCTGCGGGCCCTTCCCGACACCGTAAGCTCCTGCGGCGCGTGGGTTGCATAGGAATCTCTAACATTTATAACAAACTTTGCAAAAGGCCCATCTCTCGCAGTCCATGAGAGGTTGAAGCTGTCGGGGGTAACGTTTGTGAGTGTGAGCGTGCCCAGCTGTGGCTTGGCCTCTGAAGGAAAAGGAACACAGGGGAAGAGAAAGCATTACTTAGAGCCGGGCAGTGCTTAGTAGCAGAAGAGAGTTATGGCTATTGAAGGGTTAGAGAAACATAGCCAGCCTTTACCATCTGCTGAGCAATGGGTGAAGAGACAAGGAGCTGGGCATTACAAATAGCCATTGATAAGGGCTTTTAATTTAACCTCTCGCAGGTGTTTATTAGTTTTAATTTTTTTTTCTTGCTCTTTTTTGTTGACTGTTAAATATATTCAATGGTCTGGTCTAAACTTGGGCCTGATTTGCGGAAGTGCTAAGCACACACAACTCCCCGTGAAGTCCAAGGGAACTGCAGATGCTTAGAACCTCTGAAAATTAGGCTCTCGATGACGGCACAAATCTGAACCGTGACTACTTTTGCAGAAGGCCAACTCTCTAAATTATGGGACACTTCATGTTAAAGTGCTTTACCAAGCAGGTCAGGATCATTATCCTCACTGTCCAGATGGGGAAACTGAGGCACAAGCGAGTGAAGAGATTTGTCCAAGCTCATACAGCAGGCCAGTGGCAGCACCCCATTCACTAGGTCCCACTGTGGACCACTGAATGGAGGACACAAGATCACTGCAACCCCCCTTTTCAGGCCTTTATAATTCTTCTTAGGGAAAAATATTCCCTTTTGGCATAAATTTCATTCTCATCCTCAAAGGAATAACTTGGGAAATTGGAGTCAAATCCATCCAGCTTTCACATAATTCAACAACGAGGAATCTATTGAAACCCCATTTGTTAAAATGTTTGGGGACATGAAAGTGTTGGTTAAATGGAGTCAGTGATATTCAGGGGGAGTTATTGGGTAAGTGACTCACGCTGGGGGACGTAATCATGACAACAACAGAACGATTAAAGAACAGAGAGCGACCTATCATTAATTGACATATGAACTGACGTAAGTTACCGCAATTTACCCACCCAAGACTTAGGTTAAATGGGCCAGGAGAGTTTGTTCCCCATCCACTCTGCTGCCTTGGTCTAGTCCAGGAGCAGGGACAGCTCAGTGACCCCAATTAAGGATGCATGCTGGGACTGTCATCATGCAGAGCCAGCATGGTTGGTAATGAAGTTGTCATGGCGAGAGCTCGGTGCCTGGGGAGATGGCGGAGGAGATCAGAAAGTATTCAAGATGCAAACATACGTAAGGGAGAATGTGGTGAAACCAGGCACGGCGCTCTCAGTCCTGCATGCAGGTTGAAGAGAACAATCTTTTCCACACCGAACCCGAAACGGGCACATTCCTTCACATGCCATTCACACCCAGCTCAGGCAGGCCCGGGTCATGGCATCCCGATTTCAAAGGTTACTACATGCAACACAAGTTGAAAATCCCTCCAGGCAAGGCTTAGTGAGTTCCCAACATCCGGTAGTCACCATCAGCGTTGGAAAGGCTCTGGCATCCACTGGAAGGCACTGTGGTGCCCATTCCCCTACAAGACTCACTGGCACCCGTGCAAGTGATAGTGTACGGGGCTGAACATCAAGAAGGGATGGACTTCCTTTTCAATCCCAGCTCACTGCTGGGGGGATGGGTAAAGATGCCAGGCAGAAAAAATCTCTTGGTACCAGCACTAAATAACTGGACCACTCCATGCAGTTCTTGTTGGTCATTTAACATGCTACCCAAAGCACCAGTAAAAGATACAAATGCCATGAGAGACATTTGACCTTTACAAACAAAGAACCAAAATGGCATGCAGTTGCCTTTCTGGTATGACAAGGACATAGCGCCCATTCCCGTGATAAGAAAGATCACAGGCAAATGAGGAGAGAGGGTGTGGAATGAACACAAAGAGTATTCCAAGTCAAATGCAAGGCTGTTCCAGAGAATCATCTGGAGCAATTCAGTTATATATACAGAGAGCTTGCAGATAAGTGTATATATAAATAAACCAATCAAAGGTTTACCATGGTGCTTCCTTAATTCTGGGGACACTTTTCAGCCATTTCCAAGGTCCCAGATCCGCTACTTTCAAAGCAGTCTTGGATTCAGCTTATTCCAATGTGTCCCCATAGTGACCCTTTCTTTAATTTACTAACGAGGGCCATCTAGATGAGGAAAAGTGATGTCACTGTGGAGCCACGTTCTAGAGCAGTTTGGTGGACAGGAAAAGAAAGAATAGAAAAAGTAAATCTGGAAGGTGAAATACCTGTGGTAACCAGTGCGGTCAAAGTCTGAGCACCTTGGTCATCAACTAGACCATGCAGTTGGACAGTGTAATTAGTGGAGGCTCTTAGGTTGGTGATTACAAAACTCCGTGAGGCCCCTGGCACCGTGTGCACCAGAGAATCCAAAGGCAAGTCAGAGTTTATAACTTCTAGAACAAAGCGATCAAAGGCAGCATCCTGAGCTTCCCACGTGAGGGACACACTGTCTGAGGTAGCGTTTGAGACAGTTAGTTTGCTAAGGAGAGGTTCGTCTACTAGAGGAAGAAAAACAAATGGAAATGTGTCGGAATTATTAGAACCAAAAATCAAATCAAATCAATGTCAGAGGAGTCAGAGATGGAAAAGACGTATTTAATCACATTTTCTGCACCATGACCCCTATCATCTTAGCCAAAATCTCACCAGGATCCCCCTCCCATTTAGCAGTATGAGCAGCATGGGCAGCGTGATTTTGACCCACTGACACCTGTTTGTAATCCTCCTGGGGGTCATGATCCCCAGGCTGAGAAACCCTAATTCATCCCTCTGCCAGGATACCACTCCCCGCTTACAAATGTATCTGCTATTGACTTGATCACAGATTCTTCATATTATGTTGAACTGCGACTGGCATCCTAAAGTTCCATAGAACTGTCTGTCAACCACGTCAGCAGCAGCATCACATTGTTACAATTCCTCCAATTTATACAGATTTTAAGATAAAGCAAGGTCTATTCCTGGCAATCTGTGAGGAGATATAACCTCCATTACTTGTATAATTGGTCACAAGGTTAATGTAGGCACCTTGTTTTGAGATAACTTTGTGCAGGGAACCATTTGCAGAGGTCATATGAATGGAGTCAACATGGGTAATAAAAGATCGCTGCATGTGATACAGTACCCCCCCTTGAGTAATCCATCTACTTTTGTACAATGATAGGATTCCTTCTTTCCTTTGAACGACTGTGCTACAGAGAGATCCAGATGTGAAACTTCAGGCTGTTCTAGGTGCTAAGAGCAAAATCCATACCTGTGCAGCCAGCCAGCCCAGGGCCGTGAACCACTTCAGTCCCATGTAAAACCTAATCTGAGGTTTTAAATGGGATTACAATAGTGCATAGGCTTTATATAATTCCTCTGCCATGGAGTCAATTTCACCCAAATCCCGTTCAAAAAGTAGAAAAACCTTTGCCTATGCATCTGCCTATTCAAGAGAAACAACCCCCCTAAATGCAACATAACAGATACGAACACATGTTGCAATGCTGAGGTGTGCCTAGAGAAGTATTGGCTCCACGCTCAGCCCCTGAGCAAACTGGTTGAGGTTCTGCTCTGTACCAGAAGTGGCCCCTGCTCAGATGAAGCCGAGAGGAAAGAAAGCTGATTATTTCTGTTGTGAATAAGAACACCGCTCATCGCCGTGGTTACCTTTCCCTGCACTGGACGGGCGGGTTAAACATAATTTTACAGGTTAAAATAATGCCTGCAGCTCTTCATCAGAAGGCGTTGTAGGGTGAGGTAGAGGATTTGGTGCCGGGTGGTTGGCTGGGGAAGGTAAGGGTGTGGGAAAGGTCAGGTCCTGTAAAGAAGAGTTAGGAGAAAGCCGAGTTAGTATGTGAGGTAGGTTTATATACCTGTAGTAGCTGCAGCACTTATTGTCTTTGTGCGGAAACCACGCGTGCTCCCAGAGAGGTAGACAATAAAATCAGTTTTGGGGGAAAGCCCTGAGATATGAGCAGTCCTTAAGTTGCCTGAAATGTTGTACTCCATGGGCTCCAGTAACCTGCTAGAATCAATAATTTCAATGGTAAAGGTCTTGAAGGCCTCATCCGGGGCTGTCCAGGAAAGGTTGAAGCTTTCGGGGGTAATGCTGGAAACCATTAATTCACCAACTTCGGGTTCTGCTGCTAAAGAGGAAAACAAAATGAGTGAGAATTAGATGCCCCCTCTAAAGCCTTATGTTCCGAAATGCCGTGCTTGCATCTACAGCTGCCAGAGTTGAAAAGGGGAATGGAGGGTTGGAATAACAGGTTGCTGCAAGCGGACGTGAGCTAAGGGGAAGAAAGTCAAAGAGAGAAAGCGTCTAACAATGCTGCATCGATGAAAGCTGTAAGACTGCAATGGTCGTCCATGCTTCTGAGCGCAGCCAAGCGTCTTTCAGTACATCTTCACTGCAGCGGGGACCATGCTCCTCAGTGCAGGTAGACAGACACACATTAGCTGTACTCAAGCTAATGTGCTAAAAATAGCAGTGTAGCTGGGGTAGCATCGGCAGCTGCTCAGGCTAAGTCACCTGAATACCAACCCACATGGACCCTTGGGGTACCTACTTGGATGGCGAGCCCAAGCCTCCACCTGTGCTCCCTGCTGCTACTCTGCTATGTTTAGTGTGCTAGCTCACGCCGAGCTAAGTCATGTCTGTTTACTAATACTGGGAAACACATTCCCAGCTGCAGTGTAGACGTATCCTTCGAGGTCTGAGCATGAAAGCAGATGCGTAAGAACACACTGAGGGCCTTAAAGACTTGGAGAATACACGTCACTGTTTTAAGATAAGCTGAAACTAGATCCATGGCTTGGTCAAGGAGAAAGGGTCGAGTTTCATTTGAGCTTTTCCTCTCTCCCTTCCTGTTTAAAACACACGAACGTTGGCATCTAGTCCTGGAGCTTGAGTGAAAGTACAAAGCTGTGGTAGCTCCCTGGGGCCTCCTTCCCTTCTGCAGACATCCCTTACAGGCCTTCAAAAGGCGCAGAACATTCTGACAATGGAAAATCCCCCGGAAAGAAGTCTTGAAAAGCCAGGTGGTGAGTGTGACTGGAATAGAAGGGAAAACCCCAGTAAGGTGTCCTCTGCTGTTTCCATTAAACTGAGAGAGACAGAGCAATGCATAAGCCATACTTCGGCAGGACACTGTGGGTATGTCTACATCAGGGGTTGGCAACCTTTCAGAAGGGTGTGCCGAGTCTTCATTTATTCACTCTCATTTAAGGTTTCGCGTGCCAGTAATGCATTTTAACGGTTTTAGAAGGTCTCTTTCTATAAGTCTATAATATAGAACTAAACTATTGTTGTATGTAAAGTAAATAAGGTTTTTAAAATGTTTAAGAAGCTTCATTTAAAAGTAAATTAAAATGCAGAGCCCCCCGGACCGGTGGCCAGGACCCGGGCAGTGTGAGTGCCACTGAAAATCAGCTTGCGTGCCGCCTTCGGCACGCGTGCCATAGGTTGCCTACCCCTGGTCTACATGGTAAACACAAACCTGTGGCAGCGAGTCTCAGAGCCTGCGTCTACAGATTTGGATTTGCTCTACAGGGCTAAAAATAGCAGTGTAGATGTCCAGGCTTGAGCTGGGGTCTGTTTTCTTTTTAACTCCCTAAAGTTTACTTTCTCCACCTAAAGGAGATTTATCTCCATTGTGACTAGACTATAATCTGATATCAACCCATACTCAGAACTCTTGATGGAAGCTTTTAGTGAAAAGTCAATGGCAGTATACAGCTCAAAGCAAGCAATTCATGTCATAAAAACCACTCTAGCCAAGCCAAGTCATGTAACACACCACCGCAACAACCAAACAGTGCATCCTCATTTGGGTAATTCAGTTATAAATTTTCCTAGTTCCTTCTAGCTGCTGGATAAAATGTGCCCAGAGAGAGCAAACGAGTAAGTCTGAGCCATCCTCCAAGCTAGAGAGAAGTGGCAGCAGGTTACAAAGGGCTTTAAAGATGGGTTCTGAAACAGATCATTACTGCATCTGATGGAAGAGCCACTGCGTCTCAGCTATTGTCACTGAGTAAATGATATATAGAAAGTCCCATTAATTATAGCCTAAGTATCTAGAAGCGGCAGTGGCATGGAACAATCCAAGGAAGGGTATGTTTGACTTGTTACGATAGAAGTGCACTGTATTGCAGGAGAAATACTCCCAAGGCATAGCTAAACGAGAGTGGTTGCAATCCATTGCAAGTACAGAGCAGGTAGAGCAAATAAAAAAACCCTGCAAGGTGAAGATGAGGGACAAAATCCAAATTGGAAGGGAAAAAAAATCAAATAGCTGACTGGGCAGGTGGAACATGTGGTCTAGGTTCTCTTTATCTGAGGGTTAATTATTTAGAGCAGGGGTCAGCAACCTTTCAGAAGTGGTGTGCCGAGTCTTCATTTATTCACTCTAATTTAAGGTTTCACGTGCCAGTCATACATTTTAACGGTTTTAGACGGTCTCTTTCTATAAGTCTATAACATATAACTAAACTATTGTTGTATGTAAAGTAAATAAGGTTTTTAAAATGTTTAAGAAGCTTCATTTAAAATTAAATTAAAATGCAGAGCCCCCCGGACCAGTGGCCAGGACCCGGGCAGTGTGAGTGCCACTGAAAATCAGCTCGCATGCCGCCTTCGGCAGGTGTGCCATAGGTTGCCTACCCCTGATTTAGAGTTTTGTAGATCATTAAAACAATGTTATTTTTTATTTATGAGCTATAGGCCTGAACCCAAACCATGGAACATCTTTGAGCTTTGAGGGATGCAAGATCTGGAGATGAATGTGGGGACTAGTGCCCATCTCTGCTTTTCACCAACCCAGATATCATATTTACATCACTGAAAGGTGAATGCAGATCCGTGAAAGGTGCACAGATGAGTCATAAAAATTACTTTCATTATTATTGATAATTTTAGGCAATTTTTGGTGGTTTAAAGCCTGAGTCTCCTCTCACCTACACCAGCTTTACACCGGTGTAATTCTGTTGACTTTAGTGAAGTTACTCCGGATTTACACATTGTGAGAGCAGTAACAGAGTCATATTGGTTAACAGCCCAATACATGAGATCACCCCATAGCAGTAATTCCATATTGTTTTTTGTGCATTGTTTTGGAAATAACTTTTGGAATCCAAAAAAAAACAAGTGCTTAATGCCTTGAGTATCTGGGCTATAAAGTCAAGTTTTCACAGCTTTCACAAGGCAATGTCTGCTCTTTCTGATCATGTGCAATGGACATTTGGGTCTTGCAACCAGAGAAGTGAGTAAAATAAGCAAAAAAAAAGGACACATGGGAGCTCCTGAAAGCAAATGACAGCATAGTGGCCCTGAGACTCTCACTAGAAAATCTGATCGTCATGAGACATTTCCAAGCATGATATGTTCAGCCAAGCTTTGATAAGCCTCTAGGATTAAGGGTGCTCATGCAAAAGAGTGCAGACATTCAAGCTCTCACTGGACTCTGTAATAGCTCTGGCCTATATGCCTCTCTGCAAAGAAGGAAGGAGCATGGAAAGTGATGAATGAATTAGAAAGGGTACCTGTTGTGGTGTTAACAGAAAGGGGTTTGGTCCTGTAGCCCTGAATCACACCATAAAGGGTGACCGTGTAGGGCATGTTAGCCTTGAGGCCAGTAACATTCACAAAGCGCAGGCTGCCTGGGACTGTGAGATTCCGAGCTTCTTCTGGATTTTTAGTCTCCTGCACCCGAATGACAAAAGTCTCATAGGCCCCTTCTGCTGCTGTCCAGTTGAGTTGGAAACCATCCCAGCTAACCTTCGATACTGTTAACTTTCCGAGCTCAGGTTCCTCCTCTGAATAAGGACAGAGAGTCAATTAGTTACTCAGATTACAGATTAAAGTAACCAATAATTGGGGTGCTACCTGATGACTTTCCATGCTAATGAATTTCAGTTATAATTAGTGTACCTATAGATGCACTAGAACACACACTTATAGATTTATGTCTGTCCTTGGTAACTCAGTGGAAAGCTTCCTTCAGAGACTTGGCAATGCAGAGCCGTACAACAAGGAGAGAGCAACAATAATAAATAATCATCATTTTAATACTATAATATTTCATGTAGGAGGCAGCTTTGGAGCTTAGAGCATTTCACAAACATTAATTAAGGCTCCTTATGAGGCAAGTCAGTATTTCTATAACCATTTTACAGCTGCCATTAATAATTTAATGCTTGCCACTCTAAAGTGATTGTGATCCTGCAGTATTTCCCGTTCCAAGGTTAGACAGATACAGACGTTCATGTAAGTACCGAGGGCTGTGAATTTTATGTTTTTAATGGTGTCCACTTGAAGAAAGGTTGGTTTTGTTTGTTTGTTTTTTAAAAAAAATCAATTCCTAATTCAAAATGACAAAGAATGAATAGTGGTTTCTCTGCCTGTACCTGCCCATCTTTAGAGATTTGCCCTAATTGTGGGGCTAATTGTGGTTAACACAAGTTTAATGAGGGCAGATAACAATAATTTCTTTAAAAAGACAAGCTTATTACTTCAAAATAAGACTCTCAGGGACATGCTATAGAAAGCCTTCCTGTGGTGAGGGAAGACAACTGACAGACATTAAGCTTTTCAAAGTCACGCTGGAAAATAGCATCTTCTTATCTGTTGGTTATGCATGGGGATTCTCCTCTTTTAATCTGTGGCTAACTTTCGGACTGAGCCCATTCCATAGCTCTTTTCTCTCTTATTTGCATGGCTGAAATCAAGGTAAGACAGCCGTAATAATGATGACAGGGCCTGATGGTGCAACCCTTTACACACGTTGCTGAGCACTTACTCGTGAGAGATGTTCCACCAGGACCTGGTTTTCAGTTATACTCAAGGTTCCTTTAAGCCACGTTGGTGTAAGGTGCTTTAAAGGCATGCACCCATTTTAAGGCAGGTTGGTGTAAAGGGACCTTAGTGTCAATGAGAACCAGGCCCAATGAGATTACTTGGGTAGTTGCTCATCATGTAAAGTAAGGGTTGCACATAGTGTGTGTGTGCTTGCGTGTATTGCATGCCCTAATGGATACACTATGGGCTTAATTTTCAGAAATGCCTAGCCATTAGGAGCGCCCATTGACTTAACCAGATTTATGAATACTCAGGCCCTATATCTCTGTATAGGAAAGTGGTATCACTCAGGTCCACTGAAGCACCAACCAGCTGCCTCCCATCCCCCTGTGACCCTGGAGAAATGACAATGCACAGAGTAACTTTTCACATCAATGCTGCTCAAGAACTTTGCATGAGCTGTTTTAACGAAAATAGGGATCAGACACACATTATGATATAATGCAAATCCTGGCAAGGTAGCACTGTTCAGCTGGAAAGGGAGAATGCAGGCTGGAAAAGAAATCAGTGATCATTTGATGGCAGTAGAGTTAAATAAGACATTCCTTTAAAATCAAAATACACCCCCCCCCCACCCAAAAAAAAAGAAATCAAGTCACAGCAAAGTCTTTCAAGGAAAAACATTATCTATTTTGCAAATGCCATAACAACTTAAAAGCCATTCAGATTTCCCTGAACATAACGTTCAATTTCCATTCTCTTCCAAGACGCAGGCTCACAAAAACACTTTTCCTTTCCGTTTCCTGTTCAGGGACATGCATGTCTGATCTGGAAATGCATCCAACTCCCATCATGCTCTCCTGTTCTCAGACACAAATCATGCAATGCACCAATTCGGATTGCTGGGGCGCTCAGCCAGCCTCACCCATAAAGCCTGGACCATACATGACAACGGAGATGACGACGACACGGGGAGTGAGAGGAAGAGATGATGTTTCTTAGATTAAAAAAAAAAGATGTAACACATCATATAAAAAGATGAGACTGTTCTAACCATTCCCGGGATAGCCATGGCCTGGGTAAATCCTATGTCTCACACAGACAGTGATTTTGGTACTGGTATGTGGACTGTGAGTATTGCTCGTCTATTGTCTATTTCTCCAACCGTACATTTGTATCTTGGTACTTGATCATTAGTGAATTGCACTCAGTTTATACGATTGTTTCCTTTTACTGTTGTATTGTTCAGGGAGAAATGAATGTGCTAAAGGAAAATAAGAGGCTGTTTAAAAACTCTGAAAACCCACTCACAATGTGTTACAATCTTTTTTTCCCCTTCAGACATCATCACTTCCATGGAAACACTGCCAGATACCTCCTTGCAATCTTCCTTTTGTTTGGATCAAAATCCAAACAAAACCCAGTCACATATCCTGCTATTTCCATGTGTCTTGTAAATAGCTGATGCATCAAATCCCCTCTTTGCATGCAATTTGTAAAGGGAGAATCAATGCTATGTCCCTTCAAAAGCTGGATGGGGAACTGTCCATGCCACATAACTCAATGCCCTCATTCCAAAGCAATAGGGGTTTTGTCCCATGCAGAAAATAACTTCACAAAGCCTGGCATTTCTGCAATGGCAGCGCAGTGCGAGATGAAACCCAGAATGTCAAAGCAGAAATGAGAACATATGGATAACAAAATCCATAGAAAATACCTGTGGCAGCTAGAGCATCCAGTGACTGAGAGAGCTGACCTTGAGAGCTTCCATGGAGATTAATCAGATATTGTGTGCCAGCTGTGAGATTGGTAAATTCTGTTTCTCGTAGGTTTCCCGGCACAAAGATTTCCTGGGTCCTGTTTAAACTGGGCAGGCTTTTCAGAGTGATAAAGAACTGATCAAATAATGCATCTTGGGCTGCCCAGGACACTGTGAAACTATTGAAAGTCCTGCCTGTTATTTTAAGATCATGAAGTTGGGCAGTGGCTTCCAGGATGGAAAAATCAGTGGGCACTGAAAGCAGAGCGTGAGAATCAGTGCTTGGGTTTGTTAAGTAACTTAGCTCAGTAGGTGCTGGGCTGGTAGGATTAAGTGTTGTTTCACTGTCTGATTCTCCAGATGCTGTGACTAGATGTGCTAAACAGAGGTAAATCACAAGTTAAGTTTTCCTTATAAAAAAAAAAAGGCAAAGAAACCAAATGACGCCTAACATCTGAGAAAGGTTAGTTTCTGCAGTTTGCATTAAAGATCTCTAAATACAGAGAAAGCAGATGGGACAACTGATTGTTTGGAGACTGAATCCAGGTCGTAAGCAAAGGAAACATTACAAAGCATAATGTCAGTCTCATACCTGCCACACTCAATGGTAGCTCTAGAGCATCAATCACGATAGCTAGCAATTTAAGGACACTCGTTTTCAGTAGAGATACTGGGCCAGATCCTCAACTAGTGTAAATCAACATAGCTTCATTGACTTCCATGGAACAATGCTGATTTACGCTGGCTAAGAATTTGTCCCTCAATCTCTTAAACATGCCTTCTATCCACACAATAGGACAGTTAACGCTGCTGATGGAAATCAGAAATGGAATGCATGCTAGGACTGCAAACATATCGAATACAGACTGAGAATTCAGCTCTAGCAGTGGCATTGCAAAATGTCTTCCTGCCCTAAGAAAAACAAACTTGGAGCTGTTGTCTGTCTGTACACATGCCGCATTCTTTTTTAAAAAAAAAAAGAGAGAATGTGAGCCTTCTTCCTTTAAAGAGTTCACGAGACAAAGAGATGAGCCAGCGCGTGCTCTGTGCGCGGGGTGTCCATGCTACCCAAGAAATTAACATGCCTTAGACCACAATCAGCCTTTGGGGTTTTGAGGGTTACACAGATAAGAGAGAATCCCCATCTCAGTTGGAGGGCAACAGGCAGATAACTTTTCTGAGTCTTCAATTAGCCATGCAGCATTCTCTCTTCCTTAGTGGACTAGCCACATCATTCCCCACTGAAACAGCTGACCTGCTTTCTTTTCTCAATGCCATTCATTTAAAAGACAGTGAGCAGTCTTCCACCATCAGGCAGATCAGCATGGGTACGTACCCTCGATTCAATAGCTGTCTCCAAACTGACAAGATACTAGCGTAGCACAAAAATGTTTGCAGAAGAGAAAGAACAATTTAAACATCTTGAAACAAAAGCAAATAAAAAAAAGGTGATATCTAGAAAATACATTTCCAGCACAAATACTCATGTAAAGTACTTTTCTGCTGACCTTCAAGAAATCTGAAAGCCTATGGGAACAATTCACTTATACTGGTCACGGATCAGTGTAACTCTATTACTGACTTAGATAGAGTTCCACCTGATTTACTCCAGTGTGAGACCAGAACCAGGCCCTATATACTGTATAACTGAAAGGCAGTAGCTTTATTATCATGATAGTACATTACCTACAATGACCACTACTACACTAATTCCCATTTTGCCAGTGAGGATACTGAGTTAGTCTATAGTTATTAACTGGCTTTATCAGAGTCATTATGTTAATGTGACACCCCGGGGGTGAGGGTGGGGCTTGAGGAAAGCATGCAACATCTAAATATTAACATACTACGAGTCTGTGAACTGCTGTTACACAGTTTGCATTTTGCCAAGAGATGCCACCCATTCTTTTCTAAGGATATGTGGCAACAACAGAATCTGAGGAGCGTGTTAATTGAAGGCAAATGCTGCCTAAATGTTGACCACTCTACATGCGTGCTGCTAGCTAACATATATTGTAGAGTACACCCAACTACACCTCTACCCCGATATAACGCTGTCCTCGGGAGCCAAAAAATCTTACCGTGTTATAGGTGAAACCACGCTATATCGAACTTGCTTTGATCCATCGGAGCGCGCAGCCCCGCCCCCCGCAGAGCGCTGCTTTACCGCGTTATATCCGAATTTGTGTTATATCGGGTCGCGTTATATCGGGGTAGAGGTGTATATAGACATGCATTGCATACATACACAGAACAGCAGAATTAGGAGAAGAGCAAAATTATCACATAGATACAGGATCCATTATGCAAATTGAAATGGAGATCGTGGAGACATGCAGAAAAGAATGCACAGCATGGAAAGATGTGAGCGGAAAAGGCAGACTGATTTTATACATCCCCTTTGCACTTGCTGCAGAGCTAAACACATCACTGAGGGGAAAGGGTGACAATTAGAGCTAGTTGACAATTTCTGAATTTCAGAAATTTGACAAAAATTTCACAATTCAGAAAAAAAAGGGAAAAGGTTTCAGTGATATTGTCACAAAATTCTAGCCCTCCCCCTATTGGTTTGAGCAGATTCAAAGTTGACCGAAGGTTTTCAATTGCCAAAATTTCAAAATTTTGAAATTCCAAAATAAAAAGGGGAATTTTTGAAAAAAAGTCACAATTTTCTTCCTTTTTTTCTGTCCAGCCCTATGGAAAATGACTCCATTTTAATTATTTATAGGGAAGGACTTAATTTTTCATGCAATCTGTTACTAATAGAAAGAAGGATGGTGGAATATGTGAGAACTCCAGTGAGTAACTCACACGAAGGGGACACCCTTGCAACTAGTATTGAATTCTGGATCTTACTGTTACCAGTAGGTTAAACATACTGGGTCAAATGCTGCTCTTAGTTTTGCCCATGGGACTCCACTGACTTCAGTTGGAGTTGCAGAGCATAAATTGGCCCATGGCATGCAGGTAAAACTACACTGTCATATTATTTACAATCATTTTATTGCAAAACTAGCTAAGGATACTGTTTGGGGGTTTAACAACAAAACCCACAAAGGGGAAATGAATGGATAAGTAGGGAGAAAACCTAATTAGCTCCAAACTAACCCATAATAGAAAAATGTATGGCTTAGTGTACAGACATAGAACTGAGACAGAAATGCAAAATAGCTGGATATGTGGAAAACATCCAGGTAATGTAGCTAGTGATAGCTATCAATGCATAAGAGATTGATAACAACTAGACGAATGGACATCAGAAAATGTAAGTAACAGTTTGATCGTTGAATAACAAAGTGGATGGGTGGCAGAGACATGTGAAGGTAACAACATTTAGATAAATGGACAAAAGAGAAACAAACTAGAAGTCCTGGATGGATGGGTGAGAGCCAGACAGAATGTCACCTAGTAGAATGATGAATGAATAGCAGATGCAGAGGAATTCAACACACGGAAGGACATTTGGATGGACAACAGATAAATTGCTATGAGAATTCCTTGTCAAAGTGAAATACTGTATCTATATTTATTATCCTGAGGGTAAAACTTTCAAACTGAGCTGTCCCTTTTATACATATAGCCTATCCTTTCCTATATGGATGTTCTTGGGTCTTCTAGGGGAATTCCATTTTAATTTCTCACTGGTACTTTCACTATGAAGAATGTTAATGCCCTGCCTGGATGTCAGATTTCTCTGGGTGCTTGGGACGGAGCTGGGAGTGTTCCTTTCTACTATTTCTTGTTTCTGTCTTTTGTCTTTTGCTTTATTTATTGGAAAGAAGTGGCCACAATCAATTCAGTGCCAGATCTCCCATCAACCCAAGTTGCTGGGGGGGAGGGATAGCTCAGTGGTTTGAGCATTGGCCTACTAAACCCAGGGATGTGAATTCAATCCTTGAGGGAGCCACTTAGGGATCTGGGGTTAGCAAAGGGTAGAATCTGTCTGGGGATTGGTGCTGCTTTGAGCAGGGTGTTGAACTAGATGACCTCCTGAGGTCCCTTCCAACCCTGATAGTCTATGATTATGCCTCAGGGCTCTCATCCTCCCAAGATAGGATTTCAGCATAAGGGTCAACCATGAAACCTCCATCCTATTTTGGGCCCTCCATTTAAATATCCCTCTCTTCTGTCTCAGCTAGATGGTTAAGCTACCTTCGTACCACTGGAGAACAACAAAGGAAGAAATTGGTGGCCAGGATCTGATTTAAGGTCTTGCTTGTGATGGATTAACAAACCACAATGGCTACCATTAAAAATTCTGTATTGCCAGTAGTCGCTGCACACTGATATCTGCAATACCCATTTATGCCTTTGCTTCAAACAGGAATCAGATGTGGTAACTGTGTAGCATCTGTTGGCAAATTATTTTTCAATGGTAATCACTGTAGGTTCCTGTCAGGCTGACTCACCTATTCATTGTTGATAATGTTACTTTGAGCGTGGGAAAACGGGGACACAACTTCAGACAAGCAGAAGCCATAAGAGAAAGAAGGACTGGCACAGAATATTGTCAAGGTCCTCAGCAGATAGAATGAATCTTCTTTAGTCATTCAACAGAGTAGGAAGCTACCCTCTCCAAGCCATGCTCCCATTCAGCTCTTGACCTGTAACTCACTTCCAGAGACAAGAGAGCATCTCATCCAAGACATGCCAGTAGTCACTGAACAATCTGTGCACCGTTGCAGAGGAATGTTAAGAGGGCTCCCAGCTATTATAAAGTCCATTCATTTATTTCCACATGCCACTCATGCATAACGTATTACTGTCCCTCCTTCTCCAGCATCCACATTATGCTACTCAGGCACTGCTCCAGAATTGGAGCAGGGAGAAACAAAGATGCAATCTGACTTCTCAGTTTCCTCAAAGCTGGGCTATGTGGGTTATGCCTCGATAAATGTATTTGGAAAGATATGCTGGAGAAATGGTCTTTCCAGCTAATACATGGCTTATTCCCCTTTGCTTATCATATCATTCTAAACTGCAAACATACCACGCTCTTGGGTGGAACAACTAACAAAGTGGACCATGATTAGGGACCCCTTAGTTAATAACTGAAAGGATGTACCTGTTGTAGCCACAGCTTCAAGAGGATGGGAGCGCTGTCCTCCAATCATTCCGTACACCTTGATTTTATAGGATGTGTTAGCCTGGAGGCCATCAATCACAGTGCCTAAGGAGTCTCCAGGCAGGAAGACTTCTGCAAGGGGCCCAGCTGCCCACGCCACCTCCTTGTACTCCACCACAAAACTAGTGTAGGCTCCTGAGTCCGCCTTCCACGAGAGACTAAAGCCATGCGCTGTCACATTGGAGACCACAACATCCCTCAGCGTATCCTCCCCCATCCCAGAGGCCTCTGAGCTCCAAGATCCAGAGTACTCCTCTGGGCCAGGAGTCGGCTCCCACTTTAGATCTAGACTATGTGTGGCTATAAAGAAACAAACAAGCAAAGGGTAGAATATGAAATACTTAATTCCTTCCTTTTTTCAAAGAACAAAAGTCAATGAACTGTGCATTTCATACTGATCACCTGGCCGTGAGTAGAACCATCTAAGCAGATTTTGAAACCAGGACCTTCAGCACCAAAGCACAAACCTCTACCACATGAGCTAAAGGATCCATTCAGTTACTTGGTAGCAGTAGATGACTGTTATCCACTAATGGGCTGGCCACTGAAGGAGATTGTGACACACCCTTTGCCAGCGTGCTACACAATTCGCAAAGATTCTTAATTTGTGTGTGTGTATGTGCGCACGCAAAGGGGGTGGGTGTTGTTTATATTCTCAGAGGGAGATTGAAGAAAGTATGAGGGAGAACCAGCCAAACATACAATGCATAAGAAAATAATGTCTTCAGCTCAAGGGCCGGAGCAACGCCTATCTTACAAGATTTCAGTAGGAGATAATTGACTGATGCAAACAAAAAAACCCCTGCAAAACAAAACCAAAGGCTCCCTGACCTCTGCAGGCCTGACTGAACAAGTCAGGAAGGATTAAGGAGAAAGACTAAAATACACAACATGGGAAAAGGAAGGGACCTTTGAAAGCAAATACTCCCTGCCCTAAAGGAGATTGCATTCTATAAGCTGCATATGAATCAGTTTCCTTCTCCCCCCCCCCCCCAGGGAGGAGGACAGATCTCTCTTTTAATGAACAAGTGTTTCCAAGCTGCGCCCCTGGGTTCCTCCACTTCATCCTTCCTAGGATACAAAGAGCTAGTTCGGTCCTAGCCATGCTCCTGGTGCCTTCCACTTGAATCAGTTACTCTCTGCTCCCTGCTGTCCAGAGCAAGCACTCCCCTGCCGCCCCGTGGTGAAACGGCGCGAAAGCCATCTATAGCTGTGGGCAGAGTGTGTGAGCTAACAAGATTTGTTTTGCTTCACCTGAGGACTGGAGGATCTCACACATGCTGGGACATGGACGGAATAATGAAAGAAGCAAGCCCCCAGTTCACACACCCACAAGATCTTATTTTACAGCTCCTGATTCTTATGCATTTGGGATGCATCCGTCCCCAATCAAGGGACAGATCCCAAAGAAACGTTACATCAACTAATACTGCTGCCTCTCAGGTGTTGCTTCCGGAGCTTCTCGGTTTATTCATGGGCCAGAGCAAACACTTAGAACATTACACTGGTTTCATGCATTTTTTTTTTAAATATCCCAAGAAGATAAAGAATAAGGCTTGGGGGCTTTGATTCTGATGCTGGAAATGACTAGCTTGTGAAACTCCACAGCAAGGTCCTTCTGATGTATGTTGTTTAAGCCTTTTCACCCTCTATGTGTATTTCCTGTGAGGGTCTGAAGATTCTTCAAAGAGAAGGGGGAGAAACAACCCTGGAAAGATCAAAGCTTTCTTCATCCCTGCAGTGTAGACCTTCCGCTTTGTTCTGTGTGTCAGTGCCTCCTATGTTTTCTCCCACTTGGCTACTGGCCTTATTTATTCATCATACAATTTACTTAATGTGGATGTTTACAGCATATGAACTCTCAGCTGTCTTGAATTATCCAACTCTGTAAACCATTTATAGGTACAGTTGGCATGAAAATTAAAATGGAAAATAAGGTTGGGTTGGATTGGATTGACTGTGTGGCCGCAAAATAAGGTGCCTACTTTAATTTTCAGACTTCACAATACCAGGCAGTGTTCTCTTGTTTACAACTGCTAATTTGTAAGATCTGGGATTTCTTGCATGGGTTTGTACTCTAGATGGACTTGAGAGAAAGAAGATGAAACTCTCAGGCCCAGATCTTCAGCTGGTGCCAACTGATGTAACCTCACTGTTTTCAGTGCAGCTACGCTGATTTACACCAGGTGAGTGCTAGCCCACAATATTTAAACGTAGAACACTCTGAAAACATGTAGGAGCTGATTATCTTTTACCCTAAGGCCGTAGCCTGACATAGCCCATTTACACAATGAACTCAACAAGAAACCCCACTGTCTTCAGTAGAAACTCCTTGAGGAATAGGGTACTGCTCAAGGTGAATACTGGTGGAAGAATGGGCTCTTTTTTATAGAAGTGTAGCAGTCATGCTAGCCAATGGACTGAAGGGACGGAGACTAGCATTATGACATCAGCTTTCTTATGCTATTGAAAGAGAAAAACGGTGACAGGCAAAAGCGGAATTGTGAGGGCTCCAACAATGTTCTGATGCTTTCAGTGTCAAGAAAGGCTGCAATGAAAATTCATTAAGGTGTGTGTAGGGGAATGTTAAAGGGGTGTGTTGTTAACATCGTAGTCCCCCTTCTTCTTTGATTGCTAGAGTGTAAGGAAACCAAATAAACCATTAGACAGACACACACAAAATCGTCCAATTTAAAGCAAAGAACGAGGTTGTCCATCCCCTGCTGGAGAATAAGTGTATTGTGTGGGTCTCCTTAAGGGATAAGCAAGCACACAACAGAGGGAGATGGAGAGAAACAAAGGGATAAGGAAAAAGCGGGGCTACACCTCAGTTCGGCTTTCACAGAGAGTAACCAGGTTTTTGCAGCCAGCTGACGTGTTCAAAGCTGCTCCCCAGCAGCGTCTTGGAAAGCCGGTGACATTCTGCTTGGCCCATCTCACCCGCTTGTTAAGAGGATCTGACACAGTGCACCCATTCAGACCCTGTTACTTACCGGTAGACCCCTTCACCATTGTGGGTTTGCTCTTGTGCCTGCCTTTCTCTGCCACGAGGGTGATGGTATATTCTGTACCAGGCTCCAGCCCTCGCAAGATGTAAGAGGTGCTATCTGCTGGTATCTCAATTTCATTCTTCCTCCCAGAGGGGATCATGTAAGTGAGGCGGTAGCGGTCAAACTTGGCCAGTGGTCTTCTCCAGCTGAGGGAGAGGGTCATTTCAGTGCTATCACTGACCGCCAAGTCCTTGGGATTATCCAGATCTGCACGTTAAACCACAGAGGTTATTTATACGTCAGAATTTTTTATGTTCCTCGGTGCAGGAGCTGTGTACTGCCATGCGGGTATTCTGTCAGCTAACTGGAGAAAGAGCCATAATTATACCCGCTGCCTTAATAGATTCACTGTATAACACTAGCCTGATTTCCCTTTCTATGCCTTTCAGACCCTATTCCTTGGTCTAAGTCGTAGCAGGTGACGTTCTGTTTATATGCAAACCAAACTGAATCCAGATCTCCCTCACGAACATTCATTTCAACAGGGCTGCATGGAAGAGAGGCAGAATCTGACCCCCTGGTTTATTCATTTTTTAACAACATTCAGTTTCAGCCGGTAATTCCCTCATTGAACTGTGTTTTGAACCTAGAGCACAGGTTCTCAGCCTGGCAGTCATGGGGACGGTGGGTACCACAGACAGGTATCAGGGGGTTGCAATCACACTGCCCTTCCCACAGTGATAACAGAAAGGGGGATACTAGTATGGAAACAGAGGTCTGGATACAAAAAAGGTTGAGATCCATTGAACTAGAGCAAGTTTTTAGGACGACATCCAATCCTGGTTAAAAGACTCCCAGAGATGGAGAATTTGCCACGTCCCTCACTAAGCTATCCCAAGGGTTAATTGTACCCATTATTAACATTTTATATATTTGGAACTGGACTGTACCAAATTTTGTGGGATTTTCTCTTTTCCCCAGCAACAACATTCACTTTTAGTGGACGAGACCATGAGGACTGCACAATTTACAATTTAGGAGGAGGGATAGCTCAGTGGTTTGAGCATTGGCTTGCTAAACCCAGGGTTGTGAGTTCAATCCTTGAGGGGGCCACTTAGGGATCTGGGGCAAAATCAGTACTTGGTCCTGCTAGTGAAGGCAGGCGGCTGGACTCGATGACCTTGAAAGGTCCCTTCCAGTTCTACAAGATAGAATAGCTCCAAATTAATTTATAATTTTATATATCTACACTTGGTCCCTAACTGGGGCTCTTGAATGGCTCTGGCTTTCTTTGCCCTTTCACCCCGTGTGGCCAAGAGAAAGGATCATCTCACCGGTTGCAGCATTGATAGTAGCGGGAGTACTTTCTCTGTCCTGCTTCACTGCTGTCACTCCAATGCCATATTCAGTTCCAGGCCTCAGACCTATGGTGAATGTGTAGAGATGTGTCACTGTTTAGGGATGGTGCTAGATAAAATGTTTCTTGGTTTTGTTTTTCATAAGAAAGCTGTAGTGTGTGGTGGCACGGGATCTTTCCTTTTCCATGAACATTAAGAGCCAAATTTTCAGGCAGTCTCTAGCTGGCCTCCAATGTGGAGGAAAAAACTTTTGCATGCACAGTCAACTTGATTATTTATTATTATTATTGCATTACCTAGAGACTCCAACCAAGATCAGGATCCCTGTGTGCTAGGCACTGTACAAACATCATAAAAAGTGACAGTTCCTGCCTCAAAGAGATGATGATTTAAATAAATTGGACTTGCACGAGTGTGCAGACATCCATGTTGAATGTGAAAATCCCAACTGACTAACTTGCAGGCAAGAGGTCAACTTGCAAGCATAAAAAGGTGCATGCTTACTTTTGCAAGCACATGCAAAAGTGGCATGGAGAACCAGAGACTTGGTGTCAGATTTTTAAAGGTATTTAGGTGCCTGGAGATTCAGAGAGGCACCTAGAGAGATCTCAAAGTTACCTAAAATCAACTGCCATTGATTTCAAAATGGATTTGAAAATTCCACTAGGCACCTATCTGCATCTTTAAATACCTTTAAAAATCTGGCCCTCAGGCTGAAAATGTGGCTCTTGACAGGAACAAAGATACTGTGTACCCAAGTTAGTAAAAAATGAGATTCCTGGTGTCTAAATCATCTTCAAAGTCTTTTACATCCTGAATATTTTCTCTACCATAAAAGATTCAAATACACTTATTATCCCAATCTGCATGGATTTTGGTGTGTTTTTAAAGTCTCTTTCATATATTCACATTTCTCTTTACATCTCTCCAATGTGACTCTTTATAGCTCCACATTTTTGTAAATTCTTTGTAATCCATTCAGAAGATACAGTAATTTACCCTAAGTGGGTCTCCTGTTCCTTTGTTGTGCATATATAATTCTTAGTGTCGGGGAAAGTTCTGTTCAGAGCAAAGGAAAAGCAGATCTCTCTAGATAGCTTATGGGACCCTAATGAAAACAATGCTGTTATTGAATATTGATGCAATTATGTTGTGATTATATAAATATTATGGTGGGCTGAGGCACCAGCTGGGGACTTAAAGCCCAAACTCTGGTTCAATTCAAAAGCCCTTTACTCATGGCTAGTTTTATTAACCTAAGATTTCAAAACAGCCAACAGCTGGGAGGGGAGAGGACAAGGCCTTCTCCTTGCAGTAGCTTCCTCTTTGTTTTTAGAGCCCTGCCCCAGATCAACCATGTGACAGGCAGGGTACCTCGGTTCTATTTGTAACCTCTTACATGCCTTTACACCTTGCCACAGGTCATCATGGTGATAGGAGGTCAGATCTCTGGATGGTTACTGGTGCCAGTTACATTAACAGCAATCTCACTTTGATCCTACCTGTGAGCGTTGTCTTGGTTGTGGCCTGGTTACTCCTTGGCACAGTTATCTCAGCATGGTCTCCACCTGAGATGGGAGCGAACTTGATTCTGTAGTTATCGATGCTGGCTTGACTGTTCTTCCACTCCAAGGTGATACTGTTGTCTGTCTGAGACAGTCGCTTCAGGTTCTTTGGTGCATCCAAGCCTGAAGAGGGGAAAAAAGGTTTTCTCTCTCAGGACAGAAGGAAAGAATGATTCATACGCCTGGCATATGATACCATCTACAAGATGAGATCAATTTTCCCACAGAAGTTACCACTTCAAGGAAAGCAGACACCTCCTGTGAAAATTTTTCATTTTGTTTCATCAAAAACCCAATTTTCCATCCCATAAAAGTTGTGACGGAAAATTGTTGACCAGCCCTGGAATTCAGTATTCAGAAGATACACTCCAACCCTGGCCTAAAGGAGTCTCATCTCTTGGAGTGAAATAGGGATTTTATCTAAAAATTCCATGAGCTATCATCATTCACTCCCATAATGGACTCAAGTCCTGCTTTGGTGAAACAACTCCATCCTGGGGCAAGAGAGGATTTCATTCTCCCTGTTCCATTTATTCCCCAGCATTGTCATATGGCTCCATTAACAGATCCAAACCATGACTGCATGCTAAATTGCACACCTTTTACAAAAACAACAACAACGAGGAGTCCTTGTGGCACCTTAGAGACTAACAAATTTATTTGGGCATAAATACATAAATACATTTGTTAGTCTATAAGGTGTCACAAGGACTCCTCGTTGTTTTTGCTGATACAGACTAACACGGCTACCCCTCTGAAACCTTTTACGAAAACATTCCCAGCATAACCAAAGGTGAAACTGAATTAAAAACAAAAAGCAGGCAGTGGATTCCCAGGACCAAGGAAGGAAAAAAGAAGAGAGTTCTCTTCTAATCCACAATGGATGTAGGCAGAATAATACATCTGTTCAGAACTAGACACTGTGGTGATGGCAGTTATAGGAAAACTTTAGATCAATAAACAGACAGGCAGGCAGATAAGGTAGGAGGAACACTGTTTGTTGATGGGGGAAAAATGGGAGATTCAGGATAAAAGTATCAAAAGGTCCTATATGATCTGGGAACCTAATTTCATTTTTCAAAAGAGATGCAGGCACTTAGGAGCCTAAGTCTCTTGGAAAAGCAATGGGATCTAGGTTCCTAAGTCATTTTTGAAAATTTTACTCGACTTCCATAAACCTCTGTGACTGGTACAGTGCTGTGCTGGCATAATAACTGAAGTGAAACAACATGCTACAGCTAATTAGCATGGATGTGTTGATGGTGATTGGAGTAGAGCAGAAGACAAGAAGCTATGACCATCTCCGAACAAACTCTTTACCTGTGACAAAGGTTTCCTTCACAGGGTCGCTAGCCATGTCCCTGCGCCGAGAGATCAGCGTCACCTCATACTCTGTGTGTGGCTTCAGATTCCCAATGGAATACTGGCTTTCATCCTCAGCGAGGTCGATGGTCGTCCTGCCCCCTGGAACATCCTTGGGTCCGTAGGTGAGCTCTATGTCATCAATTTCAGCCAAAGGTTTGAACCATGTGATTAAAGCTGTGGTGTCTGTCACATCCCTTGCCTCAATCTGGCTCGGGCCATCAAGCTCTGTTATGGAAAGAGGAAAAACATGAACTTTCTGATCCCATCGTAGAGAGATCAAACACAGACTCGACATTGACCCTTATTCGTTGAATCAAAGGCCTGGTCCACACTAACCCTCCACTTCGAACTAAGGTACGCAAATTCAGCTACGTTAATAACGTAGCTGAATTCGAAGTACCGTAGTTCGAACTTACCGCGGGTCCAGACGCGGCAGGCAGGCTCCCCCGTCGATGCCGTGTACTCCTCTCGCCGAGCTGGAGTACCGGCGTCGACGGCGAGCACTTCCGGGATCGATCCGGGATCGATTTATCACGTCTAGACAAGATGCGATAAATCGATCCCAGAAGATCGATTGCTTACGGCCAGACCAGGAAGTAAGTGTTAAAATGAGTGGCTCCTATTAGCTGAAACTCATCTTCATGTCGACTTACTTATGGCCCATAACATTCTACCGATGCAGATGGAAAGTGCTGTGTTACGCAGGAAGGAAAAGGGATGTATACGGAGCCAGTCCTGCACTAGCACAGCAAGTATAAGCAGAAGTCCAAGCAGGTTCTCCAGCTGCACCAGGAATCCTGATGGTGCCAAGTAGTTTCCATGTGGTGGGTTAAGGATGCGGAGCCTGTTTCGCTTGGTTGCACTCTCTGAACAGGAATAAAGTGTATGCTGGCCCACTGTATCCTTTCCTCCCCAGACAGGTAACCCAGGGATTCCTTGTGTCAGCTACTTCAGCTCTTCCCGGCTACGTGTTTTCAAAAGGGGAAACTTTTGAAAGTGTGGCTTGGTTCGCCTCCTGTTTAGCATCTCCACAGAATACACCAAATAACAGAATAGTACTTACTTGTGGTAAACACTCTAGACAGCCCAGGTCCTCTGGTTTTGTTTTTCACTACATGCAGGGATACGTTATACTGTTGTCCTGGTGCCAGACCTGGCTGCATATATGATGTGTCTGGCCTCTTCAAACTGTTGGTTATGTCCCCATTATCTTCCTTTTTCTGTAACGCACAAGGCACTTGGTTAAAATTGAAGTTGGACGAACTGCTTTTTTATTCGTCCAAACTCGAACATTTCCTGAAGACAAATTGATTTTAATGAAGTTTTTGATGGGAAGGTTTCTGAGGTCCATGAAGGGGCTCTCTGGTGATTTCCAGAGAGACAGCACCGAATCCAAAACAAACCTTTTGGAACAATTCCATTTTGTGAAAACATTGGGAAAGTTTGGTTTTCATTCCAACGAGGAACAAAAACAAATATTAAAACCCTCAAAAGGTATTGTGAAATAAAATGGGCATTCTCTGGCCAGCTCTGGTTCGAATGCGGCATAAAAAAAGCCCAACACTCTGCATTTGTACACGGAGGCGTCACGGGATGCGCTTTTTCCTTACCATATTTCGGAAGATGAGCTCCCAGCCATCAAATGAAATGTTCAGAGGCTCCCACTCCACCTGCACGGATGTCTCCCTGATGGATTTGAATTTCAGGCCTTCAGGGGCAGGTAGATCTATGAGGAGAAACAGCAAGAGGGTAGCTGCATGGGTCATAGTGTCCCCTCAGATCAGAGAACTAGGTATTCACAAACAAGTATCGTGGTGAAAATCACTGGGGATGTTTTGAGATACTACAAAATGCTTACATAGTACAGTGATGGGTGCTATAGAAAAAACTGGATAAGATAGATAGATAGATAGATAGGCAATTAGTACAATGAACAAGCACATGGTGGACAGATATCAAAGGTGGGTTCTGTAGATGGATGGATGACTTTTTTTTCTGTCCCCAAAGATGCCAGAGTTAATTTGGGACCCACCAAACTATAGGAAAATCTATCCACCATCCTGACTCCTCCCTCCCACCTCTCCAGCCCCTGTAGATAAAGCTTTAGCAAGACTAAAAATGCCGTCAAGAATCTTCCTTCCCTTTTGCAAAGAAGGGGGATTCATAGTCCAACTTCCCTACATTTTTTCTTTTTTAGGACTTTTTAAATCATCTTTGATTTCCAGACCCACCCCCCAAAAAAATCTGCCACACCCACACATATGTTGATGCCTTTTAAGAGACATGCATAGCTATGTACTTGCCAATTTAGCAGTTCTGTGGTACACTGCAGCAATATATGTTAAAGCAGAGGATCAGACTTTAGCCTCTTCTACTTACAGGTGGTAGTTCCCTTCCTTAGAACCTTTCCAAGCACAGTAATTAGCACATTCATGCAGTAAATCATCAAATATATTATATATACCCACAATGCTGCTGCTTTCTCAAGTGGGCCAACTGGAAATATATTAGCATATTTCGGTGGCAAGATTGAAGCATGAGGATAAGGAAGAGTGAATGCACTTATTTAATCTGGCTTTGATGGTGCACATTACTCTTAAAAATAAAGAATAATATTCTACAGCAACAGCTTTTAATAGTGTTATTATAGAGCTAGAGGGCCATTGGTGTAGAATAGTACGGTATGGCATGCCTTTCAAAAGGCTGAACCTTGCAGTAGTGAAAAGCATTGAGATATCATAAAGAAAGGTGAGATAGATGTGCAACGGAAGTGATTTGTACTGGGAAGCATTGAAAATCCAATTACAATAGTATTGAGCCAAATACTTTTACTTGGATGCATGAAAACAATTTTACAGGCAGAGTCCCAAAGCCTTAAACTGTAGCCTGTCATGACAGAAGACAGAGTTTTGGTTTACAGGAACCCAATGATATTCAATGGAAGGCCTTGTGCAGAGCAGAAAAGCTCCAGTACTGTCAGAGCAGGAAAGCTCCAGTACTGTAATTCTATCGTTTTGAAGGCATACCATTGCAAGCAGAGATTGGAAAAGAAAACTGAGGAGACTCTGGCTTGGTCCAGACTTTAAGAGGAATACAACAGAAAAAGAATAATAATAAAAAAGAAAAGAGACACGTAAATGTATATTAGGGTGAAGAGAGGTGGTCAAATATAGAGATTTGTGTTTATTTTAAACTCACAGGTTGCCACCCTGGCACTGATTGGAATACTCTTCTTGTTCTTTAGGATGGCAAACACACGGATAAAGTATTCCACACCAGGCTCCAGTTCACGGATGGTAGCAGATGTCTCGTTTCCAGGCACCCTGAACTGCAGTTCTAGGCCACCAACACTGGTAGGAACATAGGTGATGAGATACTCATTGACTAGATTCTCATTCTTCCATTCCAGATTGACAGTCTTATCTGTCACGTCTGTCACTGTCAAATCGCTTGGAGGGGACACTGCCAGGGGGAAAAAAAAAATCAATGGAGACATTAAAACAGTGGGCCAATTTCTGCTCTTACACCTCTATGCAACCACTCTTCATAGTACTACACGCCCTCCTCTAATGGCTGATGCACAGAGGTTTATATGGCCACCAGAGCTGCTTGTTACGGGACTTAGTGATTTATCTCAAGTGCTAATGGCCCATGAGTTTACTGCTGAAGATCCTGAGTTCAAATCCTACTGTCAGCTTGGGAGAGGCCAGCTATCTGGAATTACTCCAACAATTTCAGTGGAATTATTCCAGATTTTCATGGGTGGGAGATCAAACTGTGACTCAGGATTCTTCTGCTGGGAGGCAGCTGGAGGAGATAAAGAATTGGAAATGTCACCATAGGGACAGCAAAAGAAACACAGCAGGGTTTCGTAGCCCAAGAGTTACAACTCCTATAGGAGTGACCGCACGTTGTCTTAAGGGCCATGGCTTGTGCCAAATGACAAAACTGACTCAGTGCTGACTCAGCTTTGCTGACCAGCAAGTCAGAGGGGATGGGAGCCAAGACTGCCCATTCCACAGCTGATTTACTCCCAAGGAGCAGTCAACCAGCTGAGCTCCTTGGTCTCTCGTTGCATGGTGCCACAGCGTGGCATGCACTCTGTTCTGTACTCCTGAAACAGTTGCTATGCTGCAGATGCAACCTCCCACTTTCCCAGTTCAGCATGAACAAGAGGCGTCATACATAGAAAATGCATCTTTAATCTGCAACCTGGCCATCAGAAATATACAGAACTCAGGCTGTCAACCTGTGAAGTCTTTAGCCTACACTCCGGTATTCCTGGAGGGCCGAAAGTCTTATTTTCAAGTCAAAGCTCACTCTACACTTTAAAAATCTACTTCCCTTGGCAAATCCAGCTGACCCCCTAGTTCTAGGACTCTTTAGCTTCCCCATGGCTGACCAGATGTATTTTAGATACAACCAGTACAGAAGAATACAACAGAAGAAGTGTCATGGGAAAGTAAAAGTGCAGGAGGCATGGGGAAATGAATAGAGACTGGGAGTGGCTAGGTCATTACACATATTGAATCTATTTCCCCATGTTAAGTATCCTCACACCTTCTTGTCAACTGTCTAAAACGGGCCATCTTGATTATCACGACAAAAGTTTTTTTTCTCCTGCTGATAATACCTCATCTTAATTAATTAGCCTTTTACAGTTGGTAGGGCTACTTCCACCTTTTCATGTTCTCTGTATGTATGTATATTTCTTACTATATGTTCCATTCTATGCACCTGATGAAGTGGGCTGTAGCCCACGAAAGCTTATGCTCAAATAAATTTGTTAGTCTCTAAGGTGCCACAAGTACTCCTGTTCTTTTTGCATATCCACTGAAGTCCATGGGGATTGTACAGATTTATACGAGGTGAGAAACATAGCTATAGTGTCAAGTATCAGAGGGGTAGCCATGTTAGTCTGCAAGTCTGAAGAAGTGAGGTTCTTACCCACGAAAGCTTATGCTCCCAATACTTCTGTTAGTCTTAAAGGTGCCACAGGACCCTCTATAGCTATAGTGTTAGCCTCACCAGCCTCTCGGCCATCGAGTGGTAACTATTAGACCCAAGAACAGTAGAGATGACAAGAATTCTGGTCTCACTCACCTTGGCCAAACGCTGCCTTAACCCCACTGACTTCACTGGGGTCATTCCTGGTTTACACCATCGTAAACAAGATCCAAATCAGACCCCGGCTTTATAAGAAAAACCCTTAACATCTCCATTCGCTGATGGATAAACAGAGGGTAATTTAAGGGTGGTTGGCTGGCTGAGACCGACACTAAAACCTACCATTGGAGCAGTCATCCCCTTCGTATCCATCATCACAAATGCATTGCCCATCAACACAGCGGCCCATGTCATTGCAGTTGTTGGGGCAGGATCGCTTACTGCAGTCCACTCCTCCAAAGCCCTCTTCGCACAGGCACTGTCCGTTGATGCAGCGACCCTGGTTGTTGCAGTCACTGGGGCACCGCTGTTGGCTACAGTCCATCTCTGTGAACCCATTGTCACACTCGCACAGCCCGTTGACGCAGAGCCCCCGGTTGTTGCAGTCATTGGGGCACCTCAGCTCAGCACAGTCCTCCCCCATGTACCCCTCGTCGCACACGCACTGCCCATTGATGCAGCGCCCGCGCTCATTACAGTTGTTGGGACACCTCAGCTCTCCGCAGTCCTCGCCCACAAAGCCCTCTTCACACACACACTGCCCGTTGACGCAGCGCCCCCGGTTGTTACAATCATTGAGGCACCTCAGCTCCCCGCAGTCCTCGCCGATGAAGCCCTCGTTGCACACGCACTGCCTGTTGACGCAACGCCCGCGGTTGTGACAGTCATTGGGACACTTCAGCTGGCTGCAATCCTCGCCTGTGAAGCCCTCATCACACTCGCACCGCCCGTTGACGCAGCGGCCCCGGTTGCTACAGTCGCCGGGACACCGCAACTCACTGCAGTCTTCGCCCATGAAGCCCTCCTGGCACACACACTGCCCGTTGACGCAGCGGCCCCGCTTGTTACAATCTTTGGGGCACTTCACTTGGCCACAGGCGGCACCAGCAAAGCCCTCGTTGCACACGCACTTCCCGTTGACGCAGCGCCCCCGCTTGTTGCAGTCCTTGGGGCACCGCCGCTCGCTACAGTCGTCGCCCACAAAGCCCTCATTACAGATGCACAGCCCATCATTGCAGCGGCCGTTGTTGTTGCAGTTGTTGGGGCAGGTCAGCTCCCCGCAGTCTTCCCCGGTGAAGCCCTCGTCACAGTAGCAGGTCCCGTTGACACAGCGGCCACGGTCGTAGCAGTCATTGGGGCAGATAAGCTCGCCACAGTCTTCACCCGTGTAGCCTTCGTTGCACACACACTCTTTCTCCACGCAGCGCCCACGGTTATTGCAGTTGTTCAGGCAGAGCGGCTCACTGCAGTCCTCGCCAGCGAAGCCTTCGTCGCACACACACCGCCCGTTCACACACTTTCCATGCTCACTGCATGCCACCGGGCAAAGCTCTTCACTGCAGTCCTCACCGGTGTACTCCTCAAAGCACAAACACACACCATTGATGCATTTGCCTTGGTCACTGCAGTCATTGGGGCAGGTGAGCTGGCTGCAGTCCTCCCCAGTGAAGCCCTCATCACAGATACATTTGCCATTGACACAGCGGCCTTTGTTGTTGCAATTGTTCAGGCATTCTGGTTCTGAGCAGTTGGGTCCTTTCCAGCCAGGTTCACAAATGCAACCACAGTGCTCACTGCTGTAGTTCCCTCGTCCGCTGCAATATGGTGTGGTGTCCACTTGACCTGTATCAATGAATCAGAAAACTCATTATACCTAATGAGTTGTAGTGTGTGTCACAGAAGTTAGACACACAAGATTGCTACTAAGAGCACTCTGGTACCACTTATATGGGACGAGTCACAGCTACAAAATGTTATAAGCTTGTATAAAATGGCAGGGGTCATCATCCACTGAACCCAGGGACAACTGTTACCTCTTCTCTTAAAAAAATGTTAATGGTGGCAGTAGTGGGATGGTGCCAATGTGGATAGTGAGCTTGGATTCGTGGCCTGCTCACACAAATATCACATAGTGATTAAGGGTTGGGTGAATCTCAAAAAATTTGGCTTGGATAAATATCCAAAAGTTTTTTGTAAGATTACACACTTCAGGTTTGGGTTGTGCCACGTATACTCTGAAAATGGCTTCTCACACTTCATTCCGCTGCTCTGACAGCCCCGACCAAACCCAAGAAGAGCAGAAGTATGTTTAAATTTAAAAAAAAAAGAGATAATGGTAAGACATTTTTTAAAAAGACTAAACTTTCTATAATAACCAGTGATTACAGGAGCTTCAGTTTTGGGCCCCCAACTGAAGACACCTGAATGGGGCTTGATTTTCAGCGTGGCTGCTCGGCATTTTCTGAAGATCAGGTCTCTTCAAGGCATCTTAAAGAGCCAAAATACATCCCCGTTTCCCTTGTAAATTTGATTTCACTGACAACTCTTTAATTCACACTAACAACAGGGAAGAGCTGCTGCCAATGACCGCATTTTGTAGATTAGCAGGTATGTCCCTTTCATTGGTTTTATCTGCCCTTCCCGAAGACCCTGACACAATGTCTGATGGAATTTTCCTGACAGTCCCATTAGAGATCTTATCATTATATACCATATGCTGACCCCAAAGTAGGACACCATATAAGATGCTGTGTATAAATAAAAATCTTTAGATGGGCTGTAGGTCAAGGTTCTACTTTAACGTTCTGTGTTTGCTCTTCTGTGTGACCCATCCTCTCAACATCAATAAAATAAAAACTTTCTTGCATCCATTTGTTCCCCTTGACCCTGGCCTATAGTCTATTGTGAGCTGTATTTTCATTGGCCTTTACTAGAGAACAGTTGGAAGCAAGAATGAAGAGAGCTTCCATTTTCATTGCTACATCGACAGCCTGTACTGGGACTAGGAGCCAGGAATTCCTGAGTTTCAATCTCGGCTCCGGCAATGTATTATTTATTATTAGTCATGTTTATTACAGTCATACCTAATGGTCAGCCAAAAATGGGGACCCATTGTGCTAGGTGCTGTACAAACACACTGGCTATGCTGCCTTGTCAATATATAGTCTTGGTGCCTCATTTACCCCATCTGTAACATGGGGATAAGGTGGAGTGGGGAGGCAGAGAAGAGGAATTTGAGTCTGGGCAGCACTTTGAAGTTGCAAGGCATGACCCGTTGATGGATTTCCGGCCAGGCCAGTGGATAATACTTTCCGTCATTGCAAAATGATAATCATAATAATATAGGTCCTGATTCTCAGCTGCTGTAATAAAGCATAGCTGTGTTGAAAGCCCAGATCACAAAGGTACTTTGGCACCTAAGCCCCAGTTTTGGCTGCGCTGTGATCCACAAAACTCCCACCGAACCTTAATCCAGACACCTACGTTTTCAGGATAAGAGGTCCCAAGGTGCCCATGTTTCAGCCTCTGGCCTCACATGCTGCCGCCTCCCTCTAGGCACGTGGCTGCCGATCTGCAGTCTAAGCCCCAAAGGGATTCATGAACCGGGGGATTCATGAACAACAGTTGTCTGGCTATGGCCTGTGGATAATCCAACTCTTGCAAATGTAGCTTAACATTTCACAAGCTGATCAAAAATATTTCCAATTTGGGATTCATTTCCCCCTGTTTTTCAACAAGCTCTAATATGTATTTGCAGCCAGGACCCAGACTCTACTATGCAGCAGCTTCGCCCGTCCGTCTTACCTTCTGCTGTTAGGCTGCTGGGGCAGCAGCCAGCACTGCTGGAGCACTGCTCTCGTAGAGAGGATACCAGCCCCTCCAGCTCCTCCAGTCTGCTCAGCAGATCCTTGATGTCAGGAGCAGCCGCACAGCCACAAGCCCGGCGGGGGATGTTGATGCGATGTGTGAAGACAATCTGGTTCCCCTCATTCACCGTGTGCTCCTGGTAGGTCTTGCTCGGCTCAACCTGGGACTTCAGGTCCGTGTCCTCATTAGCTGAGTCCAAGTCCACCGAGCAGAGGGAGCCCATGGGTACGTTAATGTTGTAGACGTGGTTAAAGACCACAGACTGGTTATCCTCTGGCAAGGTCACGTTTAACCCGGTCTCCCGCTTCTGCCGGATAATTCTCTTGATGAGCCCACCGTTGACATGGTGGTGTAGCAAAGCTATGATGGCGCAGGTCAAAACCTGCATGGGAAGCCCCATGGTGATATTCAGCTCCTTTGGGACACTGTTGGTTCCTCAATGCCGTTTTGCTTTCACAGTCCGGAGAAGAATTCGGAGAGCCAGCTCAAACGAAATTGGATTTCTCTTCCCTTCCTGATGTACTTTCCCCCTATAACAACAATGAAAGTTGCATAGAATGAGTTACCACCGTACCTCCCGATTAAAGCTCCACAATTCTGAAAGCACAGTGGCCTCAAAGAGTTCAGGAACACCACTGCTGACATCAAGACCCAGGCAGCTTCAAGTCACTGAGCTTGCATTTAAACAACAACCCAATCCATCCCCTTCCATCCAAGACCCCGGTGCATTTGCAAATGAGTCCCCGTTTTACAAGTGAACATGCCGAGACACAGAGAGTTGAAGTGATTCACAGGGCCAAGAATGGAACCCAAAACTGCTGAGTCCCATATTGGACAAAAATTCTACCCGCCGGTGCACACGTGTAAATTCCATTGCTGACAATGGGCATGTGCACCTGAGGTAAGAGAATCTGGCCCCCTGAAAGGAGTATTGTGAGGAGTAAGTTTGGGGGCTATTACTGAAGGATACTCGGTTTTTATAAGGGTCAGAAGCAGAATGAGTCAAAACACAAAAATCAAGATGATTTCCTTTAAAAACAAATGGAAATGCTACATTTTGATGTCATTCTAGTAAGAAACTAACCTTCCCTCCCTCCTCTCACCCAGCAACCAAGTGGTCCAAGCCTAACAAGCATCAGGCCATTTGGGACCTAAAGCACGTGTCATCCAGCATGTCACAACCACTAAGCCAATTTCAACAGTTTCCTTTTATTTACAACTGACTTGGGGGGTAGAAAGGGGATCAATGTCAAGACTTATTGTGTTTCTTATATAGAAAACACCCCCCCGCAAAGGAATTTGCTTACGGCAGTGAAGTAAATGTGTACTCAGAAGAAGAGTCAAGCGTTTGGACTTTGATCTCTTCTTCACAGCCACACTGATTTACATCTGCTAAGGATCCAGCCCATCGTATCGACTGGGAGAAATAGATATTAGTTCAAGTGTAGCAGGTATATTGCACTGTGTTGAGCTACATCAATCTTTCTGAAGGGTAGGACACCAGACAGGTGTGCTGGGGAATAAGGATGGTAACAGGGAGAAGAAAAGAAAGAAAGAAAACAAAACCGCTTTGATACACCTGAGCCCTTCAAGAGAAAGACAAAGCTTCACATTGACACAGGTGTGAACAGGTCTTTTCAGCAACAGGTGACTCCTTTCACCAGGCACCATTTCCCAATGTCTGATCTTTCATCAGTTATCCATAAAGTACCTACTTTTAGCCACAGCAACCTGGCTGGGCCAGAACAGCCCTTCTTGCATGTCATTTTTTTTTAATTTGGAAAAAAAATGTTGAGGTGGATTTCAAGTGGGCTGAACTGGAGAGCAGTTAAAAAAAAACCTGCCCTCTTCCCCCCCAATCTTCTTCCATTCAGAATTAGCCCTTCTTCTCTCAGGCCAACATACTCAAGGAGGCTTCTAGGCAGGCTATGCAATCACTCCCTAATAAATACCTTAATTTTTGCGTTGCTTTCTACTCCCAGAAAAAGTCTTGTTAAATGGATAGATCAGTTGTTGGCTTGTGACTGGATGTGGCCTCTCTTTCTTTGTGTTGGTAATTGCTCAAACGTCAATAAAGACTCTGATACCCAAGGTTCTGATGGCAATAGATATCAGCTGGGTAACCAGCTTTTATGGCCCTTTGCCTCCCATAGTGTAGAGATCAATTTTGTTTCCCCATGCAATTCCACCCGCTTTTATAACAGGAGGACAAGAATACCCCAGCCTCCTTTATCCAGGTCCATTTTCTGCATAGAGAAAGCAGAGCTCCCACAGAGTGAGCGTTATATCTTTTTTATTAGGAAATAAATCAGAACCAGACAAGGTGCAGCCGCATCTCGCTCTCTGTCTAGTAAACCACTCAGCTTTGAATCATTCTCCAGCACTTTCCCTGTTTGTTCAAAAGTGTTTGAACCCAGCTTCTGTGCCGGAAAAAGTCACCAGGTTAATAATAATAGAGGTGGTCCTGAGCCAGACGCTCCCAATGGTTGGTGAAGTTCAGATCCAGATCTGCATCTCAATTTGTGACCTAAGCCCATCTGTAAATGGGGCTCTGAGTCATGGAAGTATCCCTACTCAGGATAGTACTTAAAAACAAGCTTACTTCATACCTGTGCTTGAATTCCAGTGAAGTCAGGATTTAAGTAGGTGCTTAAGCCCTTTCCTGACTTACACGGCAGTTCCCACTTGAGGATCTCAAAGTGCCTTACAAATGATGAAGCTGAGTTCCCAGGCACGCTATGTATTTTACCTCGAGACCTTGATTGTCTCACAAGTTACCTGTAGGTGTTTGGAGTTTCTTGGGAGATGTCAATGTCAGACATTAGCCATGTCTTGCCCAGTGTATAAGCAAAATTATTGTCCAAATTGACAACAAGATACTGACGGACAAAAACCTAGCTACATTTAGGAACTGGCTGGTGAAAGGATCAACAACAGAGTGAAGGCTGGGATATAGAAAGGGGTCTTAGGCATGTTGATCTACAACCTTTCCTGATGTCTTCTGACTAACCTTCAGTTTGCTAGAATGAAGATGACATTATAGGGATATAATATTGACCGTGCGTATTGCTCATTAGTTTGGAACACGCATGGGGGCAAGTAGATGGACATAAGTAACTCGGTTATTAAGCTTCCTGTGATTAGAGCTAAAATCGAGCCTTTAGTATAACTACTCCCACAAGGCCTCAAACTAATATAACAGGCCCCTAATCACAGCAAATAACCCAGTTCCTTATGTTCCTCTATTTGCTCCCATGCATGTTCCAAACTAGTAAACAATACTCACCGGGCAATATTATACCCCTATAATGTCATCCTAATTCTAGTGAGTTGAAGGTTAGTCAGAAGACATCTGAAAAGTTAGGCATCCAGCTCCTAACAGATTGCAAAAGGTTTGAGCACCTAACTCCCTTAGGCCTCTTGCAAAATCCCAGCCTAAAGGAATATGGATTCAGTCCAACGCCCATTGACCTCAATGGGAGTTGAATATGGCTCTGTGACAGTATTAATTGTGTCTTAGGAATGTGGCTGAAAACTGTAAAACCTATTTCCTTAGTGGGCCACTGTCACTCCACCACTGAAGAGTCGCAAGATCATATGTAGATTTATTGGAGGTGTGTCAGACCCAATCAGTTAAGCCTCCCAGCCGGAGGATGACACTGGAAGACTTCATCCCTACTGACATTCTTCGGGGGTGGTCTGGAAGAAGCACTCCACTCTGCCTGAGTCGTAGTGGTTGTGCTTTGAAGCAGAGTGCAGGATTCCAGTGTATCTTGGCCGATTCAGATCAGGTGTTTCTTGTCTGATCTGACAAGGATCTGGCTTGGGGAGCCCAGTTCCCCACTTGGATCTGAGATCTTTCCTAATCTACCAGGCAACTTCCATACACTACTTCATCAATTATCTATTTTTTTGGCTGGAACAACAAAGGCAACACTCCTCCCTGCAACTCCCACCCTTCAAGCATGTTTACCCAACAGTTCTAGCCATTAGTGACCACCCACGAGCAGACATTTAAAAAGGGAAAGCTGTAAGCCATGGCAACCTGCAGCATTTGGTCTTTGTTTGCCCCGCTCAATCCCTCCTATGATATTTCTTGTTGCTATGCAAGTCAGCATCCAAAAGTTACAGACATGTAATCCAATGTAGATATCTCCTAAATATTCTCTCTATAGACCTCAAGGGTTGAGATGTTTTAATGTACGGCAAGTTATAAAGCTTGCAAGAGTTTGCAAGAGAGAGTCCAGATGCAACAGCCCTTATTCACCAAGTGCTCAATCCTGCCCTAATGCCGACAAAAAAACCTCAACAATGATTAGGGACAAAGAGTCCTGTGGCACCTTATAGACTAACAGACGTATTGGAGCATAAGCTTTCGTGGGTGAATACCCACTTCGTCAGACGTATTCACCCACGAAAGCTCATGCTCCAATACGTCTGTTAGTCTATAAGGTGCCACAGGACTCTCTGTTGCTTTTTACAGATCCAGACTAACACGGTTACCCCGCTGATACTTGACAATGATTAGGTAGCTGGTGGGTTGACCCCATTGTTTCTTTATGCTCCCTCATCTGTCTTTCTGTCTCCACTTGCTGTCTCCGCTTGGGTAGGTCTACCCGAGTTGCAGTTACACCTTGTGACTGCAGTGTAGCCGTACCCTGAATCTTATGAGTACAGGTTGGCAATCAAGCCCTTGATCTAGCAGAACCACCTGTTAGAAATATTCTAAGGCTTGGTCTACACTAACACCCCAATTCGATCTAAGGTACGCAACTTCAGCTACGTGAATAACGTAGCTGAAGTCGACATACCTTAGTTCGAATTTACCGCGGTTCAGACGCGGTCCACACACGGCAGGCAGGCTCCCCCGTCGACTCCGCGGTACTCCTCTCGCTGAGGTGGAGTACCGCAGTCGACGGCGAGCACTTCCTGGTTCGAATTATCGCGTCCACACCAGACGCGATAAATCGAACCCGGAAGTTCGATTGCCAGCCTTCGAACTACCGCGGTAGTGTAGACAAGCCCTAAGTGTATTATTTTTGTCACTCGTTACTTTAGCTATAGACACAGTACATCTGGGGGGGGGGGGGCAGAAAACAACCACCACCAGGAATGCAGTTTGCATTTTTACATGTTTTTATTAAAGATAATAATTAGGCTTCTTAGCTAAAATGTAATGAAATATGACAAACATTTTGTTTCTGATTGGGAAAATAATCCCATCTAGATTGCAGGGTTATTTTTCTTTTCCCTTTCTTTCCATTCTTCACTAGTCCGTGTACTTTGCTGCAGACTTCATTCAGCTAACATATAGTATAATCATGAAAAATAGCCACCACAATACAAAATGCATTCTAGGCATAATTCTCTTTTGTGGTCTACACTGTGGGATAGACTAATGCCTACTAATGTCTACAGTTGTTCTGCATACAGAAATCCCATTGACGTAACTGAGGATTTCTTCAGGGAACAAATGTGACGTGTAAGGACCAGGATTTGAGCCTAAAGCAATTGCTTGGGGCGGGGGAAAGGGAAGAAAAATATATGGCATAGGAAATACAAGGCAGAATATTATCTAACCAGACCATCTTCTCAGAGACGTGCTCTTTAGCGTTAGGTATGAATAAACCTGAGCCAGTAATTCAGCCTCTGGTTAGGATGGATATACCTGTTTAGAGATCTTGGAATAGCTTGACAAACAGGCATTGGCTTATAGCGCCCAGCCTGAGTCAAAGACTAATGTCACATAAACACACACTGGGACTGATTCTCCTCTGACACTATGTTACTCTATTGACTTCAGTGCTCAATCCAGCCCATTGCTCGCAAAGCTGACAACACTGCTTCACTGATCAAAGCCATTCTCTTTACTTCATACTGAGTCAGATTTTCCTGGCCTGGGGTCAAATTTCCAAAACCACCTAAGTGACTTAGAGACTAATTCTCATTGACTTAAATTCCTAAGCCGAAGGAGCTTTGGAAAATGTTACTCCTAATGTCCATGACCGGCAACTAAGCCACCAGGATTGAGGATGCGGGAGGAGTTAAAACACAATCCTCTATTTCAGACGCTCTCTGCTGGTAGGCTGAAGATATTGCCTAAAGATTTAACAATAGAGTTGCCGTGGCAGTAGCATTGTACAGAAGATGGTAGAGAGTCACTGCAGACCGTTTTGTTTTTCAAGGAAGCCCTAAGATTAAGTGCGACAGTAACCGGACCCAGAAGTTACAACAGCCTAAGCTATAGTCTCAACATCACACTGTTAGAGCCTTGGACATATGCTTAAGGAATTAAGTGAGTTGCAGCCAGGCATTCAGAATACAGAGCAGAGGCCATGACCAGAGTCCTCGTTTTTAACTTAGGCAGAGGGAACACTAAAGCAACTATTAACATGCTACTGGACCAGCTGAGGCAATGAAGCACTGTAGAGGCAGCAGAGTTAGCCTCTGGTGGAGGATGAAGAAGCCTGCATCAGTTTCAAACTAACCCTTTTGGCTGACTCAGAATTACTATTGATAGGGTTCAGAAGGAAATAAGTATACTTCCCATGAAAGAATGGCTTGTTGACATTTGATGATTATGAGAAAAGAAATGGGGGAAATTCCTAAAGAAACACTCCATAAAATATTGACCGCCATCAATGAATAATAAATAATAATAATAATATATGATGGAAGGGAGATGGACTCTCCATAATACCAAGAAAAATCGCACTTTTCTTTTACATAGCAGCACCTTACCTCTGAGGATCTCAAAACATCGTATTTTTGGGTTGTTGAAAACTGATTTTTTTTTCACTTTTTTAACATATAAAACCTACTTTTTTTAAGTGAAAATGGAAAACCGTATTTACAGTGATTGCAGAACCCAGGAGTCCTGACTCCCAGTGGCTGCTAAGGAAACACAATCTATTAATATTTTCCAAAAAAGAAATTTGTTGGAAACTACCAGGTGTGAAGAGAAATGTATGGTCTCATAGCTTGTAATTCTAGCGTATCTTTCAGTTCATTTTGTAAATTCAGAAGGAGCAGCAGGACCATCAGATGAAGTCTGGACACATGGCGATATAAGTATGCAAACAACAACATTGTGTGGTTTTAATCAAGGCAGATTGCGGTGGTGAGGCAAATCTCTCTGCGGCACCTGAACTGAAGAAGGCAAAACCTGAGAGGATTTCTTCAGACACCTGCCACATGTCACAATATGGAAATTAAATTCACAGATGTGCACACGCACATTTAGACCCATGCAGACACTTTCACCATCCCAAGAGGATGGGAACAAATAGTGTCAACGTATTTTATATTTTGCACGTTTTGTTAAAATCTAGAGTGAAAATATTGGGCTAGATCCTCAGATGGCCTACAGCTGGTTACACATATTCTCTGGCACCCACTGGCATAGGAAGCATAAAATGGTGCACTTTGTACTCGGCTAACCACTGACTCCATAGCAGCCCTCTGAGGGTTATCAGGACTCAGGGCTTCTCAAACGTGCACCAGGGGCTAATTTGGCCCCCAGTTACCCCAAGGATTGGGGTGCACAGAAATGGGTAGCTGCCCCTGTTTTGTGGTGTCCTTGTCTCTCTGTCTCTTTCCACCAAACAGGCACAGAAGACTCATACTAGGAATTGCCCTGCTCTGAGATATTTTCCCTTTGGGGACTTGAGGAAATGGTAACGCTCAGGCACTTTCTAATGTGGTGCAAGTGGCCTCATTCCCAAGGATTAGCAACTGAAAAGTGGCTGCCAGGGTGGATTTTCAGAAGCAAGAGCTTCAAAAGCATCAACCCATCTAAAGGAAATCGGCTAATACCATCGCTGTGCCAGGGCCCTTGAACTTGCATCATCTTCTCGAGCACAGCTAGGCCAGGGAGTAGAGGATTTTGAAACGTTTTAAAGAAAGTAAGATCCTGTGGGGATTGAGGCTTTTGAAGCAGCCGGGCAACAAGTGAACAGTTCTGAGCTAATCACGTCTCCTCGCTGCGGCTGTACATTCGAGCCTAGAAAAATGCTGTCTCTTTCCATCTGAGATGCCAGATGGGCAAAGCACCCAGTGGGAAACTCTCCGTGCAAAACAGACTAAATGAAATCACTCCAGGGATCTTAAATGACCATTTGTAACAACAGCCCTTGACTGTCTCTATGCTGCTGCCTCCCAAGAGCACGAGGGGACCATCAATGCAAAATCATTGCATCTTTTCCTTTGGCTGACATCTGACTTGTTCTGAAGGGGAAGAGTTTTAAAAAGGATGACTCAAGCCACTTCAGAAAGTCTTAGGGTATGTCTTCACTACTGGCCGGATCGGCGGGCAGCGATCGATCCAGCGGGGATCGATTTATCGTGTCTAGTCTAGATGCGATAAATCGATCCCCGAGCGCTCTCCCGTCGACTCCTGTACTCCAGCTCGGCGAGAGGCGCAGGCAGAGTCGACTCACCATAGTGAAGACACCACGGTAAGTCGATCTAAGTATGTCAACTTCAGCTACGTTATTCACGTAGCTGAAGTTGCGTAACTTAGATCGATCTCCCCCCCGCAGTGTAGACCAGGCCTTAGTGAGTTATGGACCATAAGGATGTAGTGAAACTGTGTGCAGTCATGTTTTCCACATAGCTCAGCCCCCAGCAGCTCCCAACGTTCTCACTGGGAATCTCTGGGTGCTGAGTTCTTTTCAACTTTCCCTTACGATACTTGTTGACTATCGGTCTTGTGCCAGTATTTAGCCTTAGATGGAGTTTACCACCAGCTTTGGGCTGCATTCCCAAGCAACCTGACTCCAAGACCACCCAATCTCAGTGCGCCAGGGGCCGCTACCGGCCTCACACCGTCCACAGGCTGTACCTCTTAACGGTTTCACGCCCTCTTGAACTCTCACTTCAAAGTTCTTTTCAACTTTCCCTTACGATACTTGTTGACTATCGGTCTTGTGCCAGTATTTAGCCTTAGATGGAGTTTACCACCAGCTTTGGGCTGCATTCCCAAGCAACCCGACTCCAAGACCACCCAGGCCCGGCACACCGGGGGCCGCTACTGGCCTCACACCGTCCACGGGCTGTACCTCTTAATGGTTTCACGCCTTCTTGAACTCAAGAGGGCGTGAAACCGTGAAGAGGTACAGCCCGTGGACGGTGTGAGGCTGGTAGCGGCCCCCGGCGCGCTGGGTCTGGCTGCTGAGCTATTTAGAATATCCAGTAATTCGTCCTTCTACCCTGTGGAAAACGCTTACACTGGGTTGAATCTCCAGAATCCAGAGAGGAAAAAGGGAAAGCAACAGTGTGAGAGATCGGTCTGTGATGTTACACCTCATAGTCTTCATAGAAATATGGTTACGATGTGAATATGGCCTAACTAAGATATATTTTACAACTGTGTGTGTATTTGGAGGAGACACACCAGACAACGGGCCATTACAGCCTTGATGAGCCACTAGGAGGGAACAATAAAACTGTGAAGATACTAATCTCTCTCCTTCATCAGAGGCATCCTGGGACATAGCTTTGACACTACCAGGTCAGGTGGTCCTGTCACCTGATACAAAATACCATCTTGGACACTGCTGGTACTTTTCCTCTGTAGGGGGATGGGGATCAAACAAAGGATTCCCGCCTTAGGTAAATCCTTTTAAGGTCAGGGGAGGGGGTTGATCTGGACTCTCCTCCATTGCCTACCCAAGAAGAAGGACTGCTGAAAGTACCTGAAGGGACAAAGAAACAAACCTGAAGGGAAAGTCAAGGGTGAGTCCAGACTGAGACAGGGGTCCAGTCTGTAAGAAAAAATAACTGGAACTCTAAGCTACTGAAACTCTGCAACTTACCTAAAATAACATTTAGGGTAAGAAATTACTTCTTGAAACCACTCTCTTTAAGATCTTAAGCTTAGTATGTGTGTTTTGTTTTATTTATTCAGTAATCTGCTTTGTTCTGTTTGCTGTCCCGTAAAATCTGCCTTTTATAGTTAAATAAATTTGTTTTGTTTATTATAACTCAGTTTGTGCAGTTTCTAATGAGGGGAGAAGTTGTGCATATCTCTCTTCACATTGAGGGAGAGGGCAAATTTTTATGAGCTTGCGCTGTGCAGATCTTTGTATACAGCACAAGACAGTATTATTTATGGTTTATCCCCCAAAAGGGGTGTGACTGTGAGTGCTGGGTGAATCCTCTCACACAGAGCTGACTTCAGTCTGTGTCTGCCGTTGGGTGTGGCCCTACCTGTGTGTGTGTGTGTGTGTGCTGCAAGAGGCCGGAGAGCCTAATTCAGCAAAAGCGGGAGAGGGAATCCAGGCTGGTGGAGCAGGAGGGGCTCTGTGAAACCCCAGGACATCAGGTAGCACCTTAAAGGGGGACAACCCATCACAAGGTCACATTGGTCACTGTTGGCAGACAGGATACTGGGCTAGATGGACCTTTGCTCTGACCCAGTATGGCCGTTCTTATGTTCTTAACCTATATTTAACCCAGGGTAGTTCTTTGTTCTCCGTACAGCAACTGGACCACACAAAAAGCTTTGGTTTTCCACTGCCTACAACCTGATGGGCCTAGTTCTTTAGATCAAGGAATAGACTCATGCTTTGGATCTAGATAGTTTGAGTTCTACTCTAGAGAAGTATTTGGTCCACTATTTGCAAATAAAAGAGAGAGAAACCTGAATGGAAATCCCAGATCCAAAGAATCCAAGATTACAGATCCAGATTCAATGGCCCCCTTCCTTCTAATGGACAGGAAGCGAAAGGCCAGATCTGAAGCTCTCAAAACTCAGCTCCAAATGTATAGGTTGAATCTATCTCTAGAAATTCAGTGTAAGAAATACATTTGCTGAAAGGTTCTTACTTTGAAGAGAAATCCATACGGAATGAAAAAGAGGGCGAGAACACCCTCCAGTTTTCTGCTTATCAGAACACCACATCAGGCACTGTCACATTGAAATGCAGGCAGCAGACAGTTGGAAGGATATTACATTTTCCCAGTTTAGGCAAGTCACGTCATGTACCATTACGTTATCAAGTGTCATCTTGGATTAAGCCCCAAATCAGCCAACACTCTCTCAGATGTGGTGACCCATTTGTGGGGTAAGGAGTCAAAAAGCATAGCCGTAGGAGGTGATTTTCATGACGTGGCACACAGCGGATCCAGCTGCATCAGACAGGATGCAAGAAAAGCTTGGCCTCGCATCTTCATGGTTACACAAGCAAGTATGATGTGCTAAGCCCAAGAAACATAGCTCTCAGCTTGCCCCAGGCACTAACATGGGACAAAGACACAGGAACATGAAGAAAGCAGTTGGGGAAAAAAAATAAGAATGGATGAAAAATTCATTCATTTAACTAAAGGGATGGAGGGCTGAAACTGCAAGGGTATGTGGGCCCTTAATTCCTGTTATTATTACTAGAATATTTCAATGATGCCCAGAGACCCCATGGGAGAGACACTTCCCTGTTCCAAAGAGCTTGCCGTCACAATGGACAAGGAAAGTATTATTACTCTCATTTGAGAGATGGAAAACTGAGGCACACAGAGGCCTAGGGCAAGTCTACACTGCCCTACAGTTTGGACTCTGGGGGTGTGAACTGCAGCATGCACCAAAGAGCTGTGCTGTAACTCCCCAGTGTGGATGCTGCAGGTATAAACTTAAAGGTCCTGAGTATGCACTGATATAGTCCTCTACAAACAGGACTATTAGTGTGAACTCGGGACCTTTAAGTTTTTGCCCACAGTATCCACATGGAGGAGTTAGAGCGCAGCACTTTGATGCACGCTGCAGTTCACATCCCGGTAGTAACTCCAAACTGCGGGGCAGTGTAGAAATGCCCTAAGTGAATTAACCAGGGCAATATAAGTCTCTGACAAAGCTGGAAATAGACCCAGGTGTCTTCAGTCTTACTCCAGTACATTAAAACACAAGATCACCCTTTCTGTCTTGCATCTGAGGTCTCAGCCTCCTACAGGCAGCACTCAGAACCTCTTAGTATCAAGCCAAAGTTCTATACCCTCATTTTCATGTTCCTGCCTTTACAGCTTAAATAGCTCTTATTTGAAGGACAAATTGAGGCTTTTGTTTGATGTGGATAAATGTCTACAATGAAGGGCTTTGGCTATCTCCTGCAGTCATCTGTGTTTCATCTCGCTTTGGCACAGCTGTTACTGACCCACATGGTCACATTTACCAAGGTCCTCCTTAACGACTCCCAGATCTTGTCCGTTTTCCATGGACAGAATGGAAAAGGATTTGCACCCTCACGTTGGGATTAATTTTTGTGCAGCAAAGGAAGGGGTTTATGTGCAAAAATGCATGCACCATAAACGGTGGTGGTGAAATTATGGAATCCCCGTTCCTTCCAAAATGACTTTGAGGACCTCCTATGTGGGCAGAGTTTCTCAACAACCAGTCCCTGGGCCGGCACTGGTCCCAGAGATCTCCCTGACACAGTTTAGGAAGGCAGCAACCCTGCTCCTGGTATCAAAAATGTTGAGAAACACTGTGCTAGTGCACTTAAGATAAACAAAAGAAGCTGGGGGAGGCTATAAATAGGCCCTGGTGTTTATGTTTATTGCTCCCAGGGTCCAAACACAGCCTCCAGGTCAGAGAGTAGCAATATAATAGTAGCAAACAAACTCTTTTTTGACCCATCGACTGCCTGGGGTCTTGTTCTAAGCGCAGCTCAGCTAGACCTGAGGATTAAGCTCCTAAACTCCAAGCACTGGATAATATTTGTCCTTCCTCGCACTGGGCTGTATTTATTCTCCCAGCCCTCCACCACTGGATTCTATTCATCCAACTCGACTAAGGCAAAAGGCACAGAAGGCTTTAAGCACACCACACTGGTTTCCTATGGGAGTTGAGCAGTTAGCTTCTCTTTCTGCAGCTAAAAATCTCCCCCCTATTTATCAGCTTGGGTTTTTACACTTTATCTCATTTGGTAGCCACTGGCCTTGGAAAAATCATTCCTCTCACCTATGCCTGTTCTTGTTCTACCACTCACTTTTTTTCCATATAGGTCTTGGCCCTTTTCTTTTCCCTTGAGCAATTTCTTGTGATTTCAACAAGGGAATAGCTGTACAGTTTCTGCTTTACAGCTCCTACTGTGTATCATCCTGGAATTAAACCATTAAGATTAATATTCGCCTCCAGCCCTCCCATCTTGGATGAAAAGCAGCATGCGGAGAAAATGTTGCCAAGGGTGTTTTGGAAGGAGTTTAAATTAATTGCTTTGTGTACAATTTTGAATTTAGAAGAGTCTTGTATTACAAAGGCATCAGCATGACATTACCATGAAGGGAAAGAAAAAACTAAAGCCAGCATCCGTAAACAATGTGAAAGGAACTGTAGTAAATTCTGAGTGATAAAGCACACCCGAATCCCCCCCGAGAGACCAAATCTACTGTAGTACAACAGCAATTTCTAAAACTAGAGTCTATTATTGCATTCTAAGCCACTGTTTTCAGGAGGTTTGTACTCTCAACTATAGAAACTCATCCTAGGCTTACCCTTGTCATTCAAGATCCCAGACAGAGAACATATGTTTCCAAATTAAACATTCGGTTTGGAATTTTTTCAATAGAGGCAGTTTGTGGATTAGACATGGGTTTTTTTCCAACATCAACAGCACAGAAATCATATTCAAATCTATAAAATATTAGATTTGATGAGCAATTGCTTGCAACTTAAATAGAAAATAAAGCTAACTGGCCAAGATACAGTTGGGAAAAAATGACAGCAGAAAATGTGCAAGAAATAGATTTCATAAAGGCTTTTAGTGCATGCTTCTTTGGGACTCCATGACTGCTGATGGGCATCCCAGGTAAATTCAGTCTGACATCTTAGCAGTCCATCAATTTCAATGAATTCAGAGGAAGGTTGGGTTCTGGGGATAAGGCACTAAACTGGGACTCAGGAAATGTGGGTTACTTCCCGATTTCTGGCATATCCTTGGGCAAGTCAGTTAGGCTGGGATTTTCAAAGGAGCTTAAGGGAGTTAGGCACCCAAATCCCATTGAAAATGAATGAGAGTCAGTTGCCAAACTTCCTAGCACCCTCTGAAATGTTCAATCTTTGATATCTCCATGGCTCAGTTCCCAGTCTGCACAATACGAATGAAGCTGTTTGGGTCAGGAACTGTCTCTTATTGTACGTATGTACAGCCCCTAGCACAATTGGACCTTGATCTTAATTGAGAGGCCACTAGCAGGGCCAGCTCTAACTTTTTTGCCGCCCCAAGCAAAAAAAAAAAGAGCGCCGCCCCCCCCAACCCCCCCCCCCGAGCGCCGCGCCGCGCAGCCAAAACAAAAACAACAGCAACAAAAACCTCGCACACCGCCCCACCGAACCAAAAAAACCCAACAACAACAAACAAACCCCGAGTGCCCCCCGCCACCGCAAGATTGGCCGCCCCTTACAAGGTGCCGCCCCAAGCACGTGCTTGGTCGGCTGGTGCCTGGAGCCGACCCTGGCCACTAGGTGCTACTGTAATACAAAGTAAACTAACAACGTGCCTTGGAGTTACTACAGGTAGTGACAAAAGGGCTGTTAATATTCAGGATACGCCATCTAAATAGGTAGCTAATACAGAAGACAAGAACAGTGGTGCAGAGGGCAGATGAGATGTCTTTGGAAAATATAGACTCTGATAGTTCTTTCAACACTGAAATTGACTACCACAGTGGTTAGGATTGCTGGGTATAAGATACTCTTGTTAAAGCCTTGCCTGCGTAATTATTTATAGAATAGGCTGGAATGCTTCCTTTGGAGCCATTCCAGAATCTGGGAACTCTTGGAGGAAATTAAACAACAGATCTGTGTTTAACATTATTAAATTGAGATTAGCGTAGCGGTAGGGCTTCATGCTGCCATGTGGGAGATCTTGGTTTGAATACTATTCTGCATCCACCACAATGCCCCCAGTGCCAGAATAATGGAGGGGCACAGATCTACTCCACAAAGAGTGGGGGATGCTGAGAGGGGTTTCCTTCCCCTTTCCAACAGCTCTGGCTGACTGAGGAGTAGCATTCTGCCAGCATGAACACCAAAAAGAGCCCATACGGAGTCTGTAGTTTGCCGGATATTAATCCTTGCCTGTCCTTTGCAGCCTTAAGGATAGCAGCTGTGATGTGGCGTCCAGAGCATGAGGGAATCCAGACTGGATGGTGATAATCCATGGTCTGTGTGCGCGCCTATATATGAAAACTCCAAGAGCAGCAGCACTGTCTCCCCTTCATAGTTCTAACCATCTGAACTATGACGGCCTTTGCTCTTTGACATGGACTGCAGAATTCCGGCCCATCTGGACTCATCCATCAGGAATTTTCTCTGATCCTGAGAGGACCGAATTTGGGGAGCTAAGTTTCCTAATTAAATCTCAGGTCTTTCTTGCCTGCTCTTGCCCAGGTGAGCACAGAGTAGAGAGGATACGTGCAAGGAGACACTTGCTGGGCACACTCCCAATCCTTGTGATCAGGGAGCACCAGGAACATTCTTGGCTCGTGCCTATAGCAGCCCTAGCTTCCTCAGAGCTGGGGAGAGGAGAGAGAGGGTGGAAACTATGGCCCCCAGCCCCAATTTGCACCAGCCAGCAGATGCAGTGGAATGGATGTTGCACTCTTCCAAAGGATGTACACCTACTGCTCAGCTGGAGTCAATCAGACATAGCCTCGGCTAGTGTGACTCTGCAGTGCCCCCTATGGAGGACTGTTGTTTAAAGCTACACTTTAGCCTCTAAGGTTTTTGGAACTCACCTTCCCCCTAAAAGAAATTCACAGGCATGTCTTGATTTGTTGTAACTTATCAACTCACACGATCACTGAAATCAATAGGAAAGTTGACAGAGCAGGGACCTGCAGAGTCCTTTATCGCAACAACATGCATTAGCTGCCCAATGCAACATCCATCAAAGACTTCCATTGAGTTGATCAGGCCCAGGAGAAGAGCTTTAGATGTATCCTTGATTCTCCAGCCTGCTCTTGGCTTGCATCAGACCCATAAGGTTGTTTTGCCTCTAATGTTTATGTTAAGAAGCATCCGACGTGGCATTATGTAACAGTTATGTTGAGTAATGGGGCACAATGCGGATGGCTAACCACAGAAATGAGCAAGCTTCTAATAACTTCTCTCTGATGCCACTGGAATTAAAGACAATTAATTAAGCTCTGGATAAATAGAGATAATCCTTAACGGACGTGCCTCCATAATTCAGAATTAGCTCATGACTTTGTGTTTGATCTCTCATGTAATGCATTGTTAATGGTGCATAATTAGAGCGAAATAAATGATATGTCTCAGTCTGTGTTACTTCATTAACAGGAGATGGCAGATCCATTGCTTTCCAGTGTAGAGACCGGCTTACACCAAACATGCCTCCAGCTCGCAACACGGTGGGATGTTGCCACGCCACTTCATTGTGCAATTTCTGTCTAAGCACTGAGGTATGTTCAATTACTGTATAAGCCCTTTGTCCCTATTCTTAATGACACACTTGTACAGTCAAGGTTCTATGGACTTTCTAGCCTTGTACAGTCAAGGTTCTAGCCTAGCAGCTTGGTGCTCCATACCTCTCTCACTCATGCCCAAGTCTCAAGCAAAATCTGGATCCTCATACCCAGAGGCTGGGATTTGCAAAGCCCCTGGGCCATTCAAATACTCGGTTAGCATCCAAATCCCCTAGGCTGCGCCTTCAAAAAAAATCTCAGCCACATTGTACAAGAGCCAGGGGACACTAGTGCTGACAGCAGCCCATGGAGGCAGCCAGGCGGGACCCTGGCTTCTCTTCTCTCCCCGTGTGTGTGGGAGGAGCACATGCTGCACCCTGGTAAAAGGGTAGCTGTGTGCACTCCCCCAAGCCTCCACAGAGGCACTGAGCCTGAGGTTTCAATATTCCAAGCCCCCACGACAACCAACAAAGTCAATAAGGCCCAACGTCCTCTAGGAACTGCCGCTGGTCCTCAGCCCCTCCAGCGAGGGCAGTGGCTATAAGCGAAGGTCCATCGAGAAGCCTGTGAATGCGTGGCAGGGAATCTAACTAGGGAGATCTGCCTTGTGTTTTGCATTTCCATACATGTTTAATCTCAGCACGCTGGGAAGACATCGGTAAAGCCTTTTCCCTGCTGGGGAGGATTCGGGGGAGAGGGGATGAATGAGTTTCCTTGCAAAGCAAGCCTACCATTAATTTTAGGTGAGCAACCAAGTCTGAGTTCATGTAATCAAGTAATCCTGTCGATGAGGTCATGTGCTCCTCTGAAGGGGCTTCTTTGTGCCTCCGCGCTAGTTAGCAACGCTTTGTCTGTTATCAAGCATTTGATTCCACTCACAAAAGCAGGGTCTTTTTAAAAAGTCTCAGGAAGAAGCGAATAAATACATTGGCTTTTCTTTGGTGTTGTCCTATTCAACGTAGGCAAAGAGCAATCAGCCGGGAAAGGGGACACAAGAAAGGGTTGCATTGTTCACAGACGATCAGCAATGCTCAAAATCCTAATCTATTTTAGGGGTTTCTATAGTGCTCATCACTGTAGCATATCATGATACACATTTATAGAGCACATTCCAGCCTGAAGGATCTGCCCTTTCCAAATTGTACATACTTTACAGGAGTCATTCCATACCACCACTGAAATGAGGTCACCTCGGGGTTGGACACAGCATTCCGTCTGCACTCGCGGAATCTGAATTCAAACTAAGGATTTGGGGGTTTTTTGAGGTAGATCCAGGGCCGGCGCAACCCATTAGGCGACCTAGGCGGTCGCCTAGGGCACTAACATTTGGGGGGCGGCGACCGTGGTGGCCGGATCTTCGGCTGCTCCGGTCATCGTCGGTATTTCGGGGGCGGGACCTTCTGCCGCCTCTGTCGGGGGCGGCATTTCGGGTGCGGGACCTTCCGCCGCCTCTGTCAGGGGCGGCATTTCGGGAGCGGGACCTTCCGCCGCCTAAGGCGGCAAAAAAGCTGGCGGCGCTCCTGGGTAGATTGGTTGCAATTTGCCCAATTTGTACTTTGACCTGCACACTAAGGTTAATGCCTCTCCTCTCGGATTGGAACGAGAACTGGGTGAATAAAGGATTTTTCAGTTCTGAAGTCAAAAAATATTGTTTTTGAAAATGAAAATTTCCAAACATTTCAGCAAATTGGAAAAAAAATAAAAAAGGTTTGGATCAAATGAAATATTCAATTCCAAGCATTTAAAATATTTTTGGAATTTTTAAAACAACTATCAATGGAACTTTTGAAATAAAAAGTCATTTAAAACCAAAAACATCGGAATGTTTTGAAATTTTCAGCACTGTTTGGTTTTCCCTAAGCAATTTGGCAAAAGCAGCACAAATTTGAAAAATGTTTTGGTGTTGCCAAATCTGAATCCCCCCCCCCCCCAAATTTTTACACGAAAATCTGCACCCTGCTGTAATTGAAACACTGTGACATACAACTCAGATGGCTTTTTCAGCAGCACTTTCACACCAGGCTGGGAACGTGGCTCATTAAGAGGGAAGAGAGAACCATACTGAATTGCTATCAGCACTTCCTACAAAATCTAGCTTTTCCTCCAAGGATTAAAATCTTTACTCAGGTCCAGCCGTGCTTAGCTAATGAGGTCTAACAGCATCAGAGTCCCAAGCAGTGCAGAAAGTAGTTGTTTTACTATATTTTTCTTACAAGGATTCAGGACAAAGACGCAGGGAAGTTGTAAAACACCTGCTGTTAAACAGCTGTACCTAGTAGAATTGCACCACTTCCCATCAGTAATTTGCTGTTACTCTTGGTCTTTATTGGAAAAACAGAGTTCACTTGCCTAGCTGCTGTATTAATTTATGGGTTTTTCCGGTCCTCATCACTGTGGTATCAGAGCACCTCATTAGGAAGTGAGTAGCTTACCAGGAGCTCCATGTAAAACTAGTGCCTGGCGGTGATCAATCTACTACAGAGTTATAGACACCACATGATCTCACCGTGTCACTTTGCTGTCACCACACTGTGCTACTGTACTTTGCCATTACCACTTGTCTTATTTGAGGGAAAGGCCCAGCTCAATCATAACGGAGCACTGACAGATTCAAAACAGTGTTGTCAATCCACAATTTTATTGCCTCTCTCATAACATCCGGAGTTCTCTCAGAACCCCAGATCCTGGAGCCATGTGGTTATGTGGACATCTCAGCTTTCATTTAAACAGAAAAGGAAGTTCCAACCCTCACGGCTATAGAAGAAAAGCTTAAAAACATGAATACCAGTGGCTCAAAAGCCAGAAGACAAAAAAACTACTTTAAAAAAAATTCTTCTGATTTAAGCCAATCTCACGATTGGGGGACTGGAGGGGCCAGGGGAAGGAGGGAGAGACAACTTGCGATTTTTGAATGCTAGGGGTTTGACAATACTGAAATCAGTTCAGAAGATGTAATCCAGTAAGGGGAGAGGATGAAGGAATCACCAAGAGTTCCTAGGTAGGAGATGGCCCATCCACCACAGAGAAGTTCAAGGTATCAGTCCTTATCTTCAAGATGCTCAGTAGCTAGAGTCCAGCATATCTAATGTGCCAAGATAAAGACCAGGGTGGACAGCTCTGCTCCTCTGGTACAGTGGAACTCTCTGCTATATGGGTAAAGCTCATGGTGTGGAGAAAGCGAAGAGGGAATAATGATTTACTCCTTCACATAACACAAGAACCAGTGGTCACCCCCCAAAAATTAATTGGCAACATGTTTAAAATAAACATAAGGAAGTACTTCTTCACACAACACAGTCAACCTGTGGAATTTATTGCCAGGGGATGTTGTGAAGGCCAAAATTATAGACGGGTTCAAAAAAGAATTAGATACATTCATGGAGGATAGGTCTGTCAATAGCTATTAGCCAAGGTGGTCAGGGATGCAACCCCATATTCTGGGTGTCCCTAAACCTCCAACTGGCAGAAGCTGGGACTGGACAACAGGGGATGGATCACTCGATATTGCCCTGTTCTGTTCATTCCCTCAGAAGCCTCTGACACCAGCCACTGGCAGAAGGCTGGATACTGGGTTAGATAGGCCATTGGTCTGACTAAGTATGGCTGGTCTTATGTTCATCTCTGCAGGAGATTGAGCTTTCCTGGTGGCTGGTTCAAGACTATGGAACAAACTCGCCCAGGAAGTGCCATCACAAACCTCACCACCTTCCTCTCCAAATGCAAGGTACACTTCTTCAACCTGTGCTCTCTGACAAACACGGAGCAGTGTAGACATTTAACACACACACACACACACACACCCCTTCCAAAACACAACACTACATCACACAGAATTTTCCCCAAGGGGAAAGGAGAAGAGAGATTAACCACATTTGATACATTACTTGTGCTGTTTAATGCACTTTGAGCAGTGCAGGGGATAACATTCAAGTGCTTCAGTGACTTAAGAGCCTAAGGTCATTTTCAAAAGCAACCTACAGCCAGATTTTCAAAGGTATTTAGGCACCAAGAGATGCAGATAGGTGCTTAATAGGCTTTTCAAAGGTGCAGGGAAACTAACATCTATATTTAGAGGCTTCAGAAAATTCCACTAGGCAACTATCTCCATCTCTAGGTGCCTAAAGACCTTTAAGAATCTGGCCCTAGATCTGAAGAGCGTTCTTTCTCTCTCTCTCTCTCTCTCCTGTTGGCTTATTGTCTAGTACCAATTCTGTTTCTCATCACTCTTTGGAGCACCAGTTCCTATGGTACCAAGGCAAGTTTGCCCATTTGGCAATAAACCATCATGATGACTGGTAAATAAACTGTGCATGTGTGTGTTTGGCGGGAAGTGTTTTTGGTACTAGATATGAAGCAAGCAGTGTGAAATGCTTGAAGGAGGGGTCCCGTGTACCAAGATTTCTAGATTCTAATTTCATTGCATTGTTTTGGAGTGTTAAAAATGTCACTCTTTTCTTACCAAATGCTTTGGGCCAGTTGGTGAAAATCAGCACAGTCCCGCTGATTTCAGCTGAGCGCCAGCGACTTACCCTAGCTGAGAATCCGTCCCTTTTTTAACAACCCCCGCCCCCACAAAACCTCCCCACGATTTCTATAGGAGGCAAAATATGGACTAGATCCTCAACTGGTGTAAATGGGCTTAGCTCTGCTGAAGTCAATGGGACGATGCTGATTTATTCCCAATGAAGGGATGGCCCCAAACTGCTTGCTGCTCCTTGCTGGCTTAAGTTTTATAAATCAGGACATTAAAATGCAGCTGCAATAAAAAATAGAAATTTTGCAAATCAGGGATTATATCCAAACTGACAACACAGAGACGTGGATCTTTGTTTGAACTCTGAGTGGAGCATTAAGAATGAATGTTCTTTTTGGAGTGGTTTGGTTTTTTTTCTAATATCTTACATGGAATTTACAACATCAGCCTATATTCCAGAGTGGCTTGTGTTCTGTTAAACAGGCTACGTGTGTAGGGGAGAAAATATCCTCCACACTTGACCATATGGTGTCCATATATCTACTGTGACACATGGACTAGAGTGCAGGGCAGGGAGAGACATTCAGCTCACTTCTGCTCTACAGTGGATTTAGGGCTTTGCAATGTACTAGAAACAGTTCTTTCTCCCAGCTCCTCTTCCAAGGTTAGAGGATGAAACACTTCAACTCATCAGGCTAGGCAATCTGTTGCAAACTGTTTAGAAAATTAAAATGCAAGGGAAATTGGAGTTGAACTGACAAGTAGTGCAGCTGAAGCAAAATGGTAAGGCTAGAGTTAGGGTTAGGTTGCGGGGTGATGTAGAGACCCCTTATGTCATTGTAAAGCTAAAACATGAACTGAACTCACAGGTGGATTGAGTTCTCCAGTTTCAGACAAGCTCCCCCTGGTCAATAGTCTAGATGAGAGCTTCCCAACCAGGGCCGCCCAGAGGATTCAGGGGGCCTGGGGCAAAGCAATTTTGGAGGCCCCTTCTATAAAAAAAAGTTGCAATACTATAGAATACTATATTCTCGTGGGGGTCCCTGCGGGGCCCGGGGCCTGGGGCAAATTGCCCCACTTGCCCTCCCCGCCCCGGGCAGCCCTGTTCCCAACTAGAGGCCTGCTCAACCGTAACCAGAGAAATAAAGCTGGCTCAATATGCTGGATGGCTGGAATCCCCAGACAACCATTTAGTGTCAGCAGGGTCTGCAGGAAACATTTATAAGCCCTGGTTTAGTAGCAGCGTGATCTAGTGGTTAGAACAGGGGATGGGGATTCAGGATTCCTGGCTTCTATATTATTGTCTCTCATAGCACTGTGCCTCAGTTTGCGCATTTACAAATTCTCAAAGGGGAAACGTGGCTTAATGAATGAATGTTTCTAAAGTGCACTGACCACCTCAGATGAAAGGCACTGAAGAATCCCCAAGCTCACAGTTAGATACAATATTCAGGAGCGCCACAGCCATGCCAGTAAACAAACACATTAGAATAATTGGAGTCTGATTTTGCGGATAGGGAAACTTCTTTTATTCCCCTGTGCTAGCTATAGGCTGGGTTATCTTTTGCATCAGGGAAGAAGTCCTCATGAGAAAATGAAGCTGCCTGGATTTAGAATTTCTGGTGGAACAATACTAGATTGAAGACTTCGTTTGGAGCCAACATGTGGTCAGCAGACTAGCAAAACAAGATGAATGTATGGAAATAAGCGATAATGCTAACAAAACCCTACAGCCTTTGGGGGCAATTTGTAGCTGGAATAAAATCCAAACTTTGCATTTCGAGCTAATATTTTATCTTTACCCAATGCCTTTGATCTCAAAGAATCCCCAAGTGTTTACGAGCTGAACATAAAAATAACTTCATATGCATGTGCACACGCACACGCAAAATGCACCCTCACTCTATGGTGAAACATATCAGCTGTTTAACAGCATCACTGATGTGTAGTGATGTCATACACTGTTAAACAGCTGACATATTTCATGCTTTAGGACAGAAGTGAAGAACAGAACATTCAGTTGAAACTGCAGAGGGATTTTCATCCGAGCCATGACAGACAATCTGGATGTTTTAGGGGATAGAATAGGATCAGAGCGAGTAATATTACCGATAGATGGAAAATGGGGAGGGAGCAATGGGGAAGCTAACCCCATCTTTCTCTTGCAACCCAATTCTCACTGCCTCAAAAGAGACACAGGCTAGCAGGAAATCCACGAAGCTGGTTTTTGCAGAGAGCTTGGTTATTTGAGCATAATTTTCTGGAAACAGGAATTCGCAAAAGAGAAACAAAACAAGCAGGTCAGTGGGGGGCTTTCGAGCTACATTCAGAATCCCGGCAGGGTGCAAAGCACTCAGCCAAGTAGAGCAATTTGCTACAAACTTGAGAGAAATAAAATAAAAAGAGGGGTCTATGCATCTGCTCACTACCACCTCCCCACACGCCCCTCCCGAAACTGCAAAGCAATCTCCATTCTTACTGTAGTTTCCAGGGCTGGAATTAAAACGCCTCTGGCAGATACAACACAGACAAAGAATATAGATTAGAAACAGCAGTATATATCAGCAATGTGAACGGCAACAAGGGGATGAAATCAGGGGGAAAAAAGAGAGCTCTGTTCTAAAAACGGAAGCGGAACTATAGAAATATGCCTTCTCAAAATGACTCCATGGAAACAGAAGGTCTGGGTTTGCACTTTCCATTTGTTTTGTGTCCTGTTATAAACTCCCCTGCCCCCCCTCCCGCCCCCGCCCTGCATTTGCAGCACAGAAATCAGTCTTACCCATTAGTTTGTGCAGACCCATATGGGGCTGCTGGACTCTTAAATATGGAAACAGGTCCATAAGCAGCACTCAAGGAAGCTAAAAACCAGATTAGTGCCTTTTCCAGTAAAAAGCCTTCCACAGCCAAAGCAACATTTGTGCTTAATCATGCAGCAAAATCAGTCCTACAATCTGTACCTTTTAATAAAACTGTTCCTAATAGTGAAAGTATTTGCTTACTCTTGCTCTTCCTGCCTTTAGCAAAGATGTACGCAGGGCTGGAAAAGATCTACAGATTTCTAAACTTGTCTTTGGAAAGTTTCTTTGCCAAGTTACACTTTCTCCGGAGCTCATTTTTTGGGTAGACATAAGTGACTTCACTTTGAATTACGCCGAGTCCTTCACAGACACAGTTTCAAACTCTGACGTTTGTATTCTTCTCTGTATTAATCATAGCAACTTATGTTAATTTCAAATACAAAGCTCTGTTTCATTTCCAGAACCCCCACTGTTTCTTCAGCAACCATCCATAGACTTTTGGCAGTCCATTTCACATAGCCCAGAAGGGTTAGTTTCCATCAGGTCACAACGGTCAGAAGCTGGGAGCCAGAACTTCTAGGTTTTTGTTCCTGGTTTTTTGCGGACTTGCTGCCTGATGCTGGGCAAGTCACTTAGCATCAATTCTGAATTAGGCCCAGAGAAGTTAAGACTAACTGCACATTTTTGTTCTCATTTACACATCGATGGAGTTACTCTGAATTTATACTGAGGTACATGAGAGCAGTATTTGGCCCAGTAATTCCATGTAGAAGGAGTCTAAGTTGCTGTTCTTCTGACCCCGCACCCGCCAATATGTAATTTACCCCAGCTTACAGTGACTGACTTACTAAGACATGAGTGAGGCTTTCTTCTATTAACATGTAACTTACACGTTCCTAAGAATCAGTTCTCCTCTAGATTGGGGTAACTCACATAGAGATGGGCCAGAATATGAAAGTGTGGCAAGAAATGCAACTAACAGGAGTCTGTAAGTTAAAATGCCCTGTGCTTTATTCTCATATTTAAGAAGCTGTAAATTAAAGGGTTGGAAAAAAACATAAGTGACATAAATTTAGACTTCTTTTCATTCAGATTTACACGCTGGTAAGTGGAATAAAGTATTTCTTAGACAGTTTTCTTTAACATACACCACCTTACAGATCTACTCTCATTTTAGCCACTGGACTCTGCCTCAGCTGTGCCGTCTGTAAAATGCACATAATGCCTCATAGGGGTGTCTCAAAACTCAGCTTACTCACATTTCTGCCACACTTTGAGGTCATTGGATGAAGGTGCAATACAGTATGTTGTTATTACTAAGCCAAAACCAAAATACACATAAATGAAGTCAAGAAGGGTGAAAGTCCATCAGTGCCCACTCACACTCCTCTAATCACAGTATGGTGTCCACTCAATGCAAAGAAAGTTTCTCCTTTAGTAATGCTGACCGGACATTGTTCAACAGGTTCATGGAATCTGAGTAGCTTACTTCCAAATAGTCCATAGAGATGCATTGGTCACAAAATGCAACCATCATTTGAACGTCATGTGAATCAATTCTGAAGCAGCGTCCCCCTTATATACCTGTTTGGGGTTGCGAGGCAGACATCAAGGACAGCAATTAAGTCTCCTTAACAGGTGTTTCTTTGGTGTAAATTCAATTATGGTCAAGTTTGCAGATGAAATATGCAGTTTGAGAGAGTTAGCCAACAGAACTAACTGGCAAAGAGGGCGACAGTGGGGGCTGCAGATCAGAAGAGATGGTGGACAACACAGAGAGAAGGAAAGAAACACAGCTACAGAATAAGGGACAAAAACGGCCCAACTCATTGTATTAAAGTGATTTGATTTTCCCCGTGTCTCCAGTTCTGCCATAATATTCCTTTTCCATGTTCCCTTGCACTATAGTGGCCACAGAGAATGTGTGTGATTGGGAGGGGAGTCTCCTTGATCTGTTGTAAGTAGTCCACAATAAAGAACACATTGACTATCATTGCTCCAGAGGAAAGTAATAAAACCTCCAGCAATGTGCTATGGGGTTGGATTTCTTCTCCACCCAATGTTGATGATTAATTTATCCCACGAATGTGAGCGAGAATGACTGTAACCAAACATCTAAACATGTGTTTTCTCAGCCTAACCACTGCACCTAGAAACACAGAGCAGCAGTATTCACGGGAAAGCCTTCAGACTCAGCGCTTCGCCCCGCTTCCCATCACCACCTCTCTGAAGAGGATGCTTCCCTAGATGGCCTGTTTGTCTGCTTCTTTCAAAAAAATCTTTGCAGTTTCTTCCATTCTACTCTCTATGCATGAGGAGTCCTTTCAGAGCTGTCCACAAGACCACCACCCTTACTGCATTCAAATCTCTCCTCAAATCCACCATTGAGACACCTCCAATAAATTTGCCAACTAATATCAACAAAGTAGAGGGGCAACTAAGAGTAGTTCACTGTTGCCAGCTCTCATGATATTATGAGTCTTGTGATATTTGGTATTTCTCTTAAAAACCCAGCTCCTGGAATCATGTTATCTAAAAAAAACCCAAAACTCCCACAGGTTTTCTTTGTTTTAAGTACATTTCTAGCCTTCTAGTTGCAGGAAAAAGCTTAAAAGCAGGAAGACAGTGTGACCTAAAGGCTTAGAAACCATAAGAGAAATAAAATGAGCCTCCTCTTCCCCCCTCATGTCCTAATTTTCAGGCCAGGTTCATGGTTTTTGAACGCTCGGGGTCAACAATACTGATGAGGATGTTGTCACGGAGTGTGGGGGGACACCAGGCCCTGCACCCCCGGCTTCCTGCAATTCACCATGTCTCTCAGTCAGCCAGTAAAGCAGAAGGTTTATTTAGACAACAGGCACACAGTCCAAGACAGGTCTTGCAGGCACAGACAACAGGATCCCCCCCAGTTAGGTCCATCTTGGGGTCCCAGGGCACCACAGTCCCCTCGGGAGGTCAGAGCCCTGTCTGCCTCCCAGCCATTCCACCAGCCAGCTCCTGAAACTCTCCCTTCAGCCACCCCTCCCACAGCCTTTGTTCAGTTTCCTGGGCAAAGGTGTCACCTGGCCTCTAACCCCTTCCTGGGTTCTCATGTTACATGCTCAGGTATTCTCCCTCGGCCAGTCTCCCATCCCCCAATGCAGACCATCCTAGCCACATTCCCCTGTCAGCATTCAAAGACCACAGTAAGAACAGTCCCAGTTCGTCACAGATGTGTAAAAACAAAATGGAGCTTTCAAGATCTGATCAATAACCACAAACACATTTCACACACGTTGAATCCCTTATGCATACTTTGGGCGTCTGATTCCTTTTTCTATATTCTAAGATTTTCATTGCACCTTTTTCCTCAGAGACACTGGTTTAAATCCAGAGTGACTCCACACTTGCCAAATGCAATACGCTAGAATTACAATGGTGGGAAGGAGAGCGTAATTTGACTAATAGCATCTCTTCACTTTTGATTTTGCTTTTTATCACAGTAAACACTTAACAGTTATGTTTTTAAAAAGAGTTTTGCAATTATGCTAAAACTTGCAGTTAGGGAGTAAAGCACTGATGTGATCAACAGATAATATTCATTCCTATTTAAATGAACGTTCATTTTGCACAAAGGTGAGGTTATGCTCACACACAGCCTATAGATATAACAAGCCAAGTTCAAGTTCATCCCTCCATGGAGTTACCCAATCAAAGGATTCGTCTTGTAATTTGGTCTATTTCGTAGAACGTGGGCTCTTATGAAAATAAAGCACCATGTTATCAAGTGAAAGGATTTATACTGGGGTCACAAAGCCAGCATGCATTTATCCAGTGTCCCATTCCATAAGCCAAACATTCCACTGTCCCTTCTTTTAAGTTAACTTTGTAGAGGGAACTTTGTATATAGAGGCAAACGGAGTGGTATTCTTCTTTCTTTATGACTTAGCTGTAACTAGAGAACACAATTGGCACACTTGTGCATTGGAGTGGAAAAAGCCAAAGCGTTTAAAAGCTATGAATGGCTAAGATGGCAATCGGTTAGAAGGCAGGAGGATATTTTAAGTGACGGTTGTGGTTATTTGCACTGCAGTTTGTAATTTTGCTTTGCTTTAACCACATAATTATTCCAGCTCTGCAGATTACACATTGGGATGATGCTTTCCTCAGACCTCACCATAAACATACACTGCTCTCGGCTATGTGAAATATCACTGCTTCCCTTCCAACCCCCGGGGGCTTAGGACTTCCTCTTAATAGGTGCCGAGGGAGTGAGCCGGCAACCTTCCTTTGAGCCAACCCCTCATTTTTTAAAGAATTCATGGTTTACTTGGCCTGCATTCCATCCCAGCTGAGAACTCCTCTGTCCTTGGTACTAACATTTTAAATTTGCAGGAATATGCACATTTTACCAACACATGAGACCACAGAAATAATTCCTAGAAGACCGTCTCCCTCAAGGCTAGATAGCTGCTTGGCCTAATTCTGTCAGAGATAATGGATCAAGAACTTGCTTCTTCGGAAACCAGCAGTGGAGTAGTAGATCCTTCCTTAAACCCTCTATTTTATGAACAAAAAATATTGTTGACAGGCAGAGATGGGATGGAGTCAACTCCAGAGAGTGCAACCCCCCCCCCCCTCCTTCACCCCCCCCCCCCCCCCACAGATCAAATCCACAAGCCACGAGGGAAATGGGTGCAAAGCACTTGAAACAAGTAGTGGATCTTTCCTCCTTAACTCAGCCTGAAATGCTCCTTGGTACTTTGATGTAAAGCACATGGAAGCAGAGAAAGAACTGACAGGAAGGGGATGCAATGTATGACAGTTCGTTAGGAAGAGTCAGGCTAACTGTAACCCTAATAACGTGAGATTTGTAGAAGCGAGGAATGTGTGAGGCGAGTGGGAAAGAACTGTGTGAGAAGTTGTTGCAACCTTGTGTAGATAATGTGTAGATAATATGGAATGTAGACTAAGAGTCTACATTAGTGAGCAAAACAAGATATCAGAATGACCTATGTATAAACAAAATGCAGCTGTTGCTCATTATTGTCTGTAACAAAAGGTATAAATGCTTGCTGTAATTGTTTACCTGTTGAGAGACCTGTTTAGCTCTCTCCCTCTATGCAATTGATAGAGAGAAAATAAAGTATCTGACTTGCTGTACCCAAACAAAAAGTGAGAACTCTGTTATTCTCTGACAAGCATAAGCTTTTATCATGTAGGGGAACAGCTCTGAGCAAGTGGTGCATTGAATCAATGACTGCACTCGTGCAAGAAGTCTGCACAAACAGAGACACCTTGTACGTTGTTCGGAATGTAACAAACTGAGGCTCTGCTGAGCTGAAGGGAGATTTGAGAATCCTCCAAGAATATCCTGACCCATTCTCTCGAGCATATTCACTTGGGATCTATCCACACCAGAGCCATGTCTGACTGCAACTTGAGCTGTGGAACCTGAGGAGCAGGGCCCAATTTTATGCTAGCAGATCTCCATTGAAGTCAACACACTTACATCAACAGAGAATTTGGCCTGCAGTGTCTAAGCTCATCTGATTGCACAGAGGAAAACCGATCCCTTTAATTGCATGCAGAAATGAAATGAATTTCAAACAATGACGTTGGTGAAGCACAGGTGTAATACGTTCTATCCACTGGAAAGCATTCGACAGACCCAGCTCTCCTCTCACTCGTACCTGTTTTACATTGGTGTAATTCCACGAGAGGTTCCTCCTGACTTACAGGGATGCGAATCAGGTCAACACATGTAGCTGCATCCTGAGCAAGCTGAAGTTTCTTTACAATACAACTAGCTCGGTGTGTTATGCATTAGGTCTCACTCAACTTTCCAACTCTGAGTGCAATACTAACAGTTAATAGGATACGCTCTGTCCATATATAAAGCAACTGAAGACAAATTAGACACTTCAGGCCTGATTCTCATTTACACGAAGCCCTTTGCACCCATCTGGCCGTGGACAGGGACTTTAAAGTTTACACCAATTGCAAGTTATATTTACACCCAATGTGAGGCTCCTTCATACTTTCAGTGTAGTGTACGGTGGCATAAGAACATAAGAACGGCCGTACTGGGTCAGACCAAAGGTCCATCTAGCCCAGTATCCTGTCTTCCAACAGTGGCCAGTGCCAGGTGCCCCAGAGGGAGTGAACCTAACAGGTAATGATGAAGTGATCTCTCTCCTGCCATCCATCTCCACCCTCTGACAAACAGAGGCTAGGGACACCATTCCTTACCCATCCATTGAGAATCAGGCCCTGCCCCTTTAAAACAACACTATTAATTTGGAGCCAGATTGTAAACCCCTTACTCACAATGATGAGCATTACTCCGAGTAGTGCCAATGAGGGTATTTGTGGAAGTAATTGATCACCAATATGAGTAAAGGGTTCATAATTTGCTCTTAAGAGATCCCAAATAAATAAATCACGTGTATAAAGTGACTTTCCCAAAATGCCTATGGCAGTACCATATCAAAGCTGATATAATCAGTAAAATAAGACTAGTAGAACAGCAAAATAGCTTCAGAAGTGTGACCAGATCAGAGTCAGATTGAGAGAGACCAGGCAAGTGGAAATCTATTTCTATCCCATTTTGGCATGTCACACTCTTTGGATCTTGTACTCTTTATATCAGACTTGGCAGTGCAGTAACTGGGTGATCATTGGGTCACTGTGATTGTGAGCCCATGGGGGAATGAAAATCTGATCACTTTCCTGGAAAGCAATCTGGTGTAGTGATGCTTAAGTACCACAGTATGGGGCACCTTAGAGATACCAATAACCATAATGACATACGTGTGTGTGTGTGTGTGTGTGTGTGTGTGTGTAAAAGCAACCCCACCGGACTAAGGATTGAGAGGCCTGAGCATCAAAAGTGAAAAACATTACACCCATTCTAAGACTATTTTACACAGTGGTGTCAAGAGGCATAAGGGTAAATAAGAAGCAGGCCCACAGAGTTAAACTTTAAGATTAACTCCCCAGTACAGCAAGGATCTGAATTACATGCTTCACTTTCAGCCTGTGTTTCAATTGTTCTGATGAATCAGGACAGATTATAACATGTGTTTTGCTGAATCAGGGCCATTACACCAGCGATTTTCAAAGGAAAATAAATGAGTTCAGCACCCCTCCGTGGGCCATCTTGAAAACCTCAGTCTAAAACTATACCCAATTCATCTCTTGCTAGATCTACAGTTCAGCAGAGGGATGGACAAGATATCTAAGAGATACCCTGACAGACCTTTTTCATTTCTAAGATTTGATTTTTTGTTTGCGTCTGTATTAAAACGAATTCTTTTCCATCACCATGTTCTTCTTAGTCAATTGCTAAAAAGAATAGGTTTTCTAGCCATGAAACAATATCATTTTTGTTAAGGGTTTGGAAACCAAACAGCTATATGAATTGAAGAAAGCTTCCTTTCTGCTCCTCATGCAGTTCTGGTTAAAAGGAAAGCGTTTTCTGTGTGAGTAATCTTTATAAGTAGGCACCAGAGCTCCCCTATTGCTGAGGAAGAATGGCTTATACGTGATGGATGACTGAATGCAAACTTGGCAAGGGTACCCTCCATTTTCTGAAGAATACAAAATGCCACAGGCTATTTGCAGACAGGGATTTTCTGGTTAGAAATTCTTAAAACTTGGTAACAGCCAAGATTAGTTTAATTGAAATGACAGTGGCAACACCATTAAGGATGTGAATTTGAGGATATTTCGAATGTCTGAGTCAACTCGGAATGAATTTGTCTTTTCAATCCAACTTACAAATAACCCTTTTATATATATGGGGGAGGGAGGTAGATGGGACCTCATTTCCATTGACTCCATAGCCCAAGGAGCAGTATCTTACTTGTGTTTTATTATGGACAGTTTGTGAGCTATGTCCTCAACTGGTGTAAGTTCGCCTAGTTCTTCTGAAGTCAATGCAGCTACATCGATTTAAACCAGCCGAGGATATGGCCCTATATTGCTGTGTGTATTAGCAATGGGATTTGGGGTGTGTGAATGACACAAAGAGAAATCCTAAGAAGATATTTTTTCTCATCCAAGTATGATGAAAGATATATAATCCAAATCACATTTACGTTGTAACAGCTTTTCTCCTATTTACTAGTGCTAGAAAAAGACCATGGGTAAAGGATTTTTTTCTGCACAGCACTAGGGACTTCATAATATTCCTTCTTTATGCATCCAACCATCCTGCTAAGCCCATAGATACCCCTTGTCCCAAAGAATCCCCTCCCACTCCATCCCAACCATTTTGTGCAGCTTAGTTCCATCACACTTTGGGGAATTTTATTTACTGGAAGAATGCCCAGTTGTTAACGTTCCCCACATGGAGAAGGCATTTAATGTCAACTTGGATTGGCTGGAGTGGGGAACGCACAAGTAGAGAGCGCGCCATCGACAGGGATGGTTAAGTTGTACACACCCCACAGCTCAGTGGAAACTGAAAGAGCTCGACAACGTATCTGAGAGTTGTTCATTTTGCTTCTGACATTTTTCTTCTTCCACAAAGAACGGTCGTTTCGCTTCTTTCCTTTGAATCCCACAAAGAACTTTTAAAGCCATCAGTAACGATGTTTCGGTCTTGTCTATTTGTAAGGTTCTGGGGACAGGGACTGTCTCTACATGTGTATACAACACTGAGCACAAAGAGACCCCAAACTAATGTAGTCATAACAAAAACAGCTTGTTAAGAGATCCGATCCAAAATCCACTGAAGGCAATGGTCATAGGTGCTGGAACTAGGGGTGCTGCAGCACCCCCAGACTTGGAGTAGTAATAACAACCCAAATACATGGTTTCTGCCTTCAGCACCCCCATTATAAAAATTGTTCAAGCATCACTGATCATGATAGTAGATTTCAATGGGCTTTGGATCAGGCCCTTGGAAGTCCTTTCCATCCATAGATCTCAAAGCACTTCACCAATGAGAGTAAATCTCATAGCTCAATATTGATCTGCAACTGTCCCCTGCTCTTCCATTCCTTGGCCCAGGGACTCAAGTATATTTTCAGGCACAAATCTAGGACCAAACTTTACTGGCCCTAAAATGATTTGTATTGTCTGCCATAATATTTCTAACCCTGGAAGGTCATGTGAGACTGGTCCATAAAATGATGTCATGCTGATTCCCATCTTTGTTAGTTTCCCCCCTTCAGTTGTAACATGCTTTCTGTGATCATATTGCAGCTATTATCTGGAAAACTGCTAGGATTAGGTATTAGTGCTTTACAATATTTTCAGGCTTATATAGTTTATAAATTATTGTTTTTTGTGAAAGTCTCAGTTCCTGAGACAGTGCTGCTGGGGGGGGGGGGGGGGAGGGGGAAGCCATATAAGAATTTAAGTGAGGTAGGTGGGGAGAAACAAGATGGTAAATTAGAACATATTTTTACAAACCAATAACTTACAGCCGGCCAGAGTTCAAAACAAATGCTTTCTGCCATTGGAAAGATGACATTCCTAACTTTCCAGTAGTATAAATCATGCATTTCTAACCCTGGAGGTTTATGAGATATTGGACCTTAAAACTGTCAGTGGCCCTTTACTTAGCAGTGCCTTTATGGCATGTGTCCAGGGCTGAATATATCAAGCCCCAGACTTCAGACTGGAGTAATTTTCAACCTCCCTGCGTCTCTTATGTTTAATGATGTGTTGAGCTTGTAAGGTAGACAAATGGCTAGTTGGTAACTACGCAGAGACCACCCAACTCTTTTTTGCTTGTGTCCAAGTTCAAATCTGAACCCAGATCTTATGCAGTAAGAGGTTTATTACACTCTAATTCAAGTTAATTCACTATGTCAACTTAGCAGCTCTGCAAGGGTGAGGTTATGTAATGTTAGGTACACCAGCTGACTGGTATAAATTCACATTCGCCATTGTCAATTCATGCAATCCAAAATACCAAATGATTAATACTTAGCATTTTCCATTGTGCCTTTGCATCCAAAATGCCTTACGTGTCAAAGTCATACACGCCTAGGCAAACATTAGATGAGATGTGTAATATCAGAAGAGTAGCAAACAGCTGTAAGGGGCTGGCCATTATTTCACATGATGATATCCCTTGAGGTTATGAAGATGCTAAGCTTTAGACTTGCAATTCAAATCCATTTTCAGTTCTGTATTTTGACAGCAGAGAAGGAAGGAGAGTATGGAACCTACCCCAAGAACTATAGACTCTGCAGCGATCTAATCTGGTCTTGCTTATCCCTAAGTGACAGAATATCTTTACTCAAGAGAGCTTTGACAGTCTTGGTAAAGCATCACCAGAACATCTGCACCTATGAAAGAGCCCTTTAGTTTATTATAGGGATTTTATAAATGGCAGGTTTAGGATGAATAAGCCACCCCATCTAACGTCAAACACCTTTTGAAATTCCAGGCTGGTAACATGATAGTTAAGCATAACTGCAATTATTTTGGGGGAGGGAGAGGGCAGACAGTCTATCCTGAGCGTGATAGGACTAGCAAAAGAAGGGATTTCCCTATAAAAGTTATGCACTCTGGCCAGAGTTACAGTAACTTTGGGAAGTGCTTCTGAGTCAAATTTTATGGGGCACCCAGCAGCACTTCAATGGAAGGGCGGAGGTTTTTTTAGGTCTCCGTTTATTGGGGCGGGTTCAGCAATATGTCCTGTCTGACACCTCTTGCTATATGACACCAGCTTTGCTGTCAGACAAGACTCAGTGCTCTAATCTGCAAGATGCATACTTTTCTGTGGATCATAGGGCTCTTCCAATGGCATGGATAGCATCAATACAGTAACTAGAAAAGCCTCTTCTCTGGGATGAAAGGAGACATGGGATGACATTAATGAAGAGAAAATCTGGCACATGAATAGTAATTTGCTGCAGACATTGAATGCAATGGGGCCAGTGAGGGTGTGGGCAGGATGGAGTCTTTTGACTAGTCCCTTTTTACTCTGCTGTTTTACAGCTGCTAATCCCCATGTTCATTTCAGATGCAATCTCTTTGCTGGGCTGATACTGGAGCGGGGGACCAGCTGCAGCATGAGGCTGACTATGAACTCTCCGATAACGGGTGTGAACACCCAGGGAGGTTACTGGTTCAGCTTGATTTTAATTGAGCATGTTAATTTGATTTAAAAAAAATCTGATTTTTAAGATTTATTGCTTAGAAATGTGAAATGAAAAGACACAAAAGAGAAAACTCTCATTCCATATCTAGCTCTCTTTTTAGTTCTCTGTTATAAAAGAGTTAATACTTGCTAAGTCATCAAACAGTACATACCATTTGCAGGCTCTGGTTTTAAATCATTTCAAGGCACATACAGGCACTCTGATACATGTTAGATAGAGCATGCTTTTTTTTAACTAATTTAATGTGTGTAGTTATACGTTTTCCTCTCTGCTACTTTATTCCAACATAAGGAGGGGAATAAATGTCACTAAAGGAAGACATTTGCTAAATGAACTGGTGGAAAAAAAGATACTACATCAGACTTTCTGCCCTATTCACTGAATAACTGCAGTATACTGGCTTTTGTTCTAGCTTCTGTATAAATGAAGAGTTAGTAAAGAATACCTTTCTTGTGCCTCTGGACTATGTGTGTGTCTATTGTACACTAGAGACGTGTCATGGTTTTCCATTTATGCCAGGCAGCATAAACGTAACATTTTATCTGTCCAGTGCAATGAAAGTTTTGTCAAAATGAAAATACTAGCCAAAACCCAGTTCTTCCCACTAACCAGATATTAAGTTGTAAAACAAACACTTAAAAATGATGTCACTACAGAAAGTTCTGAAGTAGGACTTAACCATTAAACAAAGCCAAGGATTACAATCTTCTCTATCATCGGAAGCAATTTAAGCCAACGGGATAACTAGTAATGCCAAAAATTGTAATGCACAGGGAAGTAATTGGTTAAGCATGAGAAAGTAGCTCTGGTTCATACAGAAAGTGGCTCGTTTTTACCTATCATGATGGCAGAATTTCAACCCTCTGCCCTGGAGTCCCCTTGTCCTCCCGTTTTAAATACTTAGTAATAAAATACTAGCTGTGGCTGCCTGTCTTTTGTTCCCCAATACAGAGTCAGATGTCACTGTACTTGTGGAAGAAACTGGAGCCCAGTGGGGGGGGGGGGGGGGAAGGGGAAGAGAAAAAAAGGTGAGGGAAAAAAATGCAAGGGAAGTGGCCAATTAAAAATGAAAACCTTCCAACTCTTTTCAATTCATACCTAACAGTCTAGTGATGACAATTATTTGAAGTGCCTAAGAATTAGAAGTGAGTTTGATCTGATAGTGGGGACACCTTCTTTAGTTACTTGAGTAGCAAAGCGCACCTCAAGAATTCCCCTCCAACACTCATTTTGTACCCACCTTGTCATCCAAATTTTGTCTGCATTTCCCCAGATCTAGAGCTCAGCAATCCCAGCGCTCCTTCATTCATTCATTGGTTCATTCATTTGTTCAGGCCAATGCCACTGAGACACTCATCTGATTATCTCAAACATCAGAAAATAAAAACAGCCTGAACGCATGCACACTTCATGAACACATGTTCCCAGATGAGATCCTCTGGCAGTTCAGACTGAATAAAAGCAATGACTGTAAAGTTCACTAGGGCACAGTCTATTATTGCAAACTTAAAAAAAAGAAAAAAAGCTCCTGAGGGTTTGTTGTTGTTGTTGTTTTGGGTTTTTTTAGATTTAGCCATTTGTGCTGAAACAGACTTACCTTACCAGCTTTGCTATGAATTAGATCCCACCACGAGCAGCCTCCAGGAAATAAAATAGGATGGAAAAGTCAGCAACCGCCTTTCCACTTTGTCGCTGTCCTGTCAAAACTGAGAAAAAGTTGCCTTGTCTTATAGTCTGGGTGTGTTGGAGAGAGAGGGAGAGAGAGAGAGATGTTTGACAGTAAGGCAGACTGTGCTCAGTGCAGCCAGCTTCTGCCTGGTTTTTATAGCTGAGCTAGAAGCCCTGATCCTTGTCTCATTCCACTGTAATGGGATGCCTCAAGGCAAGCTTTCCCCCTTTTTTTTTTTTTTCCAGTTGGCTTATTAAAGGAACAGCCTCCCGAGTCCCTTTGGAGCGTGGGGTAGCTTGTGAAACTGAAACACACACACACACACACACACACACACATACACACACAAGGTATTTGCACGCAGTTTATGGCTAAAGAAGGAGAAGGAAACCCCCGGCTCCACCAGGGAGGAAAAAAAAAAAAAAAGACAGGTCAAACCAAGAGACTCAGAGGAGAAAATTTTCCTTACAGCATCAGCAAAGTATATCATCAGAGTTTTTAGTCTTTCCCCCTGTTATTAATGCTGCGAAACAAAATCCAGTAAGAACAGGAGGGTGGCAAGCAGGATTCCGGTTCCAAAGATGCTTCTCGCACATCGCAGCCC